>NC_069702.1:21272423-21572423 GCF_023699985.2 Odocoileus virginianus | reverse complement strand
ATAATCCATGCCATAAAAAGGTGAATTTGAATCAGAGTAAATGGTTACAGAGTGCCAGTATATATAAGCGTGTGTGCCGCAGACCAGTGCTGGAGGAGCTGTACTTTATAGAAATGTTCAGATGGCACAGAGATTCTAAGGAAGTCAATGAAACTGTGACTATCTGGGGAAGAATAATTCTGGTAGAGAAATCAAGTGGAAAGTGTAACTGGCATTTCCACAGAAAAGTAATACAGACAGTATGGCAAGAGCAGACTGAGCAATGAAGGAAGATGAGGTCAGAGAGGAAAGCAGAGACCCTATGATATAAAGTCCTGTAGCAGTAACTGTTATAATTCTCTTTTTAAAAGCCAAGTTACTAATTACACAAAGTTAACACCCAAAGTCTTTGATTGTGTGGATCACAACAAACTGTGTAAAAATCTTAAAAAGACGGGAATACCAGACCACCTGACCTGCCTCCTGAGAAATCTGTATGCAGGTTAAGAAGCAACAGTTAGAACTGGACATGGAACAACAACATGTCCCAGTATGGACAGGGTTCCAAATTGGGAAAGGAATATGTCAAGCCTGTATATTGTCACCCTGATTATTTAACTGATATGCAGAGTACATCATGAGAAATGCTGGACTGGATGAAGAACAAGCTGGAATCAAGATTGCCAGGAGAAATATCAATAACCTCAGATATGCAAATGATACCACTCTTATGGCAGAAAGCGAAGAAAAACTAAAGAGCCTCTATGAAAGTGAAAGAGAAGAGTGAAAAAGTTGGCTTAAAACTCAATATTCAGAAAACTAAGATCATGGCATCTGGTCCCATCACTTCATGGCAAATAGACTGGGAAACAATGGAAACAGTGACAGACATTTTTTCCTGGGCTCCAAAATCACTGCAGATGGTGACTGCAGCCATGAAATTAAAAGGTGCTTGCTCCTTGGAAGAAAAGTTATGACCAACCTAGACAGCTTATTAAAAAGCAGAGACATTACTTTGCCAACAAAGGTCCGTCTAGTCAAAGCTACGGTTTTTCCAGTAGTCATGTATGGATGTGACAGATGGACCATAAAGAAAGCTGAGCACTGAAGAATTGATGCTTTAGAACTGTGGTGTTGGAGAAGACTCTTGAGAGTCCCTTGGACTGCAAGAAGACCTAACCAGTCCATCCTAAAAGAGATTAGTCCTGAATATTCATTGGAAGAACTGATGCTGAAGCTGAAACTCCAATACTTTGGCCAACTCACGCAAAGAACTGACTCATTGGAAAAGACCCAGATGCTGGGAAAGATTGAAGGCAGGAGGAGAAGAGGACGACAGAGGATCAGATGGATGGATGGCATCACCAACTCGGTGGACATGAGTTTGAGTAAGCTCTGGGAGTTGGTGATGGACAGGGAAGCCTGGCGTGCTGCAGTCCACGAGGTCGCAAAGAGTTGGACAGGACTGAGCAAATAAACTGAACTGAACTGACTGAACACCTGTATTCTTCCTCATTTCTTTTACAACAGACTGAGCTAAGATGTTAAGTGATTTCCTTTTCAATGTTCTTAAGACCAACACACACACACACACACACACACACACACACACTTTCTCTCTTTCCCACATACACTCAATAAATAATATCAGGATAAAAAACCCAAACTCCAACCACTATGTCAAATAATAGCTACCTGAAAACTCAACCCACATTTGAATTATGTATTTATATAAATGCTAGACAAATCCAAACGAAAAGTATGTTATATCACAACTCTTCAATCAGCTGGAAAACAGAATAAATTAATTCACTCGTGGAAGAGTGATGCATGAAAATATTAATTTTCACCTGAGTATTTATAGACTTAAAATTTTAACCTCCAGTTGTTAATATCACAAAGCAATAATTTTACATGCAATTTGTGTATTTTTTCCTAGAAAATTAGGCATCAAGATAATTCATTTGTCTTATCAAACTGATTTTGGCACATTAAAAGAGAAACCCCCAATGCTTATACACCATTGTCACTGAAAAACACTTATCAGGAGGTTTTGTTAATGTATACAATCCTAGTAATACAACGATTTCTTCCTAGCTAAGTTTAGATCCTAAGAATTACATCCTCACTTTTCAGTCAGTATATGTTGTCCCAGTTAAAAAAATTAATAACTAAAAATGTGTTGATGAATTCAGCCTATCAGGAAGATCCCCTGAAGAAGGAAATGGTTTCATTAGCTGTCTCTAAAGTATTCATAGCTCTTCAGGTCATTTGTCGGAGAGCTAAACTCCCAGCTAATCTGAGACAAACTCCAATCATTTAACAAGATCTTTCAAAGAAAACAAACATTAAAGACTGCACTTTAAGTTTTAAAATCAATACTTAATGGATAATACCAATTAAAAATGCCTTAAAAGATTTACAGTTTTTAAAGCTTCATTTTGAAGGGAAATTATAAATTACTTTCTAGATGATAAATGGAAAAAATTTATAGAAAAATCTTCGTAAAGCTTTAGCTGGAAAATTAGTCACTTTTATGCTCTTTCCCTTCAGTGCAGCAAATATTTAATGAACTCATTCCAGACATTCAATTTGAACACAGGACATATGTACATCTTCAATTTTTGGACCAAAAAATTTATGCCTCAGATATTTTTATTACATTTGGGAAAAACAATTTTGAACAATTGTTGAAATCATTTTTATATTTAATAATGGTATCCAAATCCCCAAAGTCAGGATTTCATTTTGAACATTTATTACCAACTAATATTAAGACATGAAATGATATATACTTTTTTATAACACATAAGTAATGTAGATTAAAATTATTCACAATACACTTCAACATTCTAAACTGCCAGAGCAGCAGCCAAATGATTACATTTACTGCTAAATTTATACCAGGAAGAAGAAAACTTCAAGCGGCACCTTAAATCGTTGATATGAAAATTAGGCTGATAACAGTGTGAAGACTATCCTTGCTTTTATGCGCAGAGGCAAGTCTGAACAGACCTTTCAGATACAGCCACCAGGATTCATATTGCAAAGATAGATGCCACTGTGACCCAGATGTCACTTCACTTATCAATGAGTATACAGTGGCACTTAATGGGAATCCCTTGGCTTTCACATTATGAAAAGAAACTAAACATGAATTTTGTCCCTTGATCAACACAGGCATTCCTTGCTTAAATAACATATCAACTAACAAGATAACTCTTAAAATAACTGAGATAATATTAAACCATCTCAAGAGATATAATCTCCCTCAGAAGGACAGACTTTCAAAGTTTAAACATTTATACAAAGATAAACATATACATACACTCAAATAAGTAGACAAACATGATTGTGATACTGCTTCAGAATACTAATGACTTATTCATGTGTAATAATTTACCTCTGCATACAAAGGACATTTATACTTCAGCCATAGAACTCAAAAATGCTGAAGACATGTATATTTGGGTCAAATAATTGACTGATTGACTTTGATTATTTAATATCCATTTGATTGTTAAATGTAATTATTCAACATAAATCCCAAAACCAGGAACTGGAGTTCAGGTCTATCTACAACTCAAATACTGGGTCTAGTGTTAGTGTAAATAGATGATTTATGGATGGATGGATGGATGGATGGATGGATACATAGAAAGATAGATATTGATACACATATTGATAAATAAATAGATAGGAAGGTATACAGGTAGACAGATGTGGATATAAAAATCAATTTTCAGTTAGTTCAGAAAAGCAAATTCTGTTATTCTAAGCCAAAATGATTTTCTAAACCAAAAATAATTGGCCTAATATTCTACTTGGAGAAGGAAATGGCAACCCACTCCAGTATTCTTGTCTGCAGAATCTCAAGGACAGAGGAGCCTGGGGGGGCTACAGTCCATGGAGTTGCACAGAGTTGGACATGACCGAGTATCTAACACTCATATTCTACTACAAAAGATATAATTAGATTTCAGATGATAGCAAAGTTTGTTCAGCAGTATTAACAACTCTTCTAATTTTTTAACAAAAAATTTGTTTAAACTCTATCTTCTTTCCAGACTGTAAGTTTCATGAGGGCTTCCCTGGTGGCTTGGATGGTAAAGCATCTACCTGTAATGCAGAAGACCTGGGTTCAATACCTGGGTCAGGAAGATCCCTTGAAGAAGGGAATGGCAACCCACTCCAGTATTCTTGCCTGGAGAATTCCATGGACAGAGGAGCCTGGTGGGCTACAGTCCATGGGGTTGCACAGAGTTGGACACAACTGAGCAACTAACACACAGGAGTTTCATGATTGTGTTTTTACTACCATTTTGTAAATGCGTAAAACAGTGTTCACCCTATAGTCTGTGTTTAAAACATATTTGCTGAATTAATGATAACTACTGAGTATGAAATATTAAATTTTATCTATGCAGCTACTGTCTCTCTCAAACATATAATTGATATTGATATAGATATTCATGTAAATAGTGAGGTACTTCAATTTAACCACACAATGATTAGGAATAAAAGACAGTGGTTCACTTGCCTATATGTACAAATACAAAACTATGAAACGACATTTCAATTTTTGCTGACTTCTAATTAAACAATAGTGGCATCGTTCCATGGCCAAAGTCTTCCTGGCTTTTTCTGTGATGTGGATATTCAAAGCAATCCTTAGAGGTCTCCTTTCCTATATGTCAGCCCAATGCTAGGCATAATAGAGAAAGAGCTGAACTGGAGGATAGAAGTATTCTAGGCTGGAAAACAAGTAGGCATCAGGGAGGAACTGAACTTGATGTCAATTTTAAATAGAGAACAGATGGTAGGAAGTGAGGTCTGCTTCAGGCTTGAAATCACCAACAGACAGAGAAGATAATGGTACATATTCCAAATCCATTATGATACTTAGATCTAAATACAACACATGTCTGACACGCAGGAAGTGGTCATTACAAGTGACCTAACCACATGTAAACATGACATGAAGTACTGAAATATTAAATCTGTGCCCAATTAATCAATTTTGTGGGTGTTTATTTTCCTTTATGACTCTGCTATTCCCTGTCAAAGAAATTAATATTTGAAGAAACATGGTACTTCTTAATATAAGGGGTATATCTCACTGTGTGTCAATAAAAATTTCAGAGATCAAGTCATGCATCAGGAAAAATTATTCTATATTTTCTATTGTTAACATCATGAGATTTGAAAACAGTATAGCATAATTCATGCATACTTCCCAAAACATATTTTTTTCAAAACTCTCTTAAAATTAATAACATTTGCTGACAAATGTGAATGTTTAATATTTAATATATACTGTGCTGTGGTTAGTTGTCCAGTCATGTCCAACTGTCAGCAACCCCATGGACTATAGCACACCAGGCTCCATTGTTCATGGGGATACTCCAGGCAAGAATACTGGAGCGGGTTGCCAAGCCTTTGTCTAAGAGATCTTCCCAAGTCAGGTGTCGAACCCAGGTCTGCCACATTGTAGGCAGATTCTTTACCATCTGAGCCACCAGGAAAGCCCAAGAATACTGGAGTGGGTAGCCTATCCCTTCTCCAGGGGATCTTCTGGGTCATCAAGATCTTTTTTTGTATAGTTCTTCTATGTATTCTTGCCATCTCTTCTTAATATCTTCTGCTTCTGTTAGGTCCGTATCATTTCTTTCCTTTATTGTCCCCATTTTTGCATGAAATGTTCCCTTGGTATCTCTAATTTTCTTGATGAGATCGCTAGTCTTTCCCATTCTATTGTTTTTTCTCTATTGCTTTGTACTGATCACTGAGGAAGGCTTTCTTATCTCTCCTTGCTATTCTTTGGAACTCTGCATTCAGATGGGTATATCTTTCCTTTTCCCCTTTGCCTTTAGCTTCTCTTCTTTTCTCAGCTATTTGTAAGGCCTCCTCAGACAACCATTTTACCCTTTAGGATTTCTTTTTCTTGGGGATGGTCTTATTCACTGCCTCCTGAACAATGTCACAAACCTCCATCCATAGTTTCACCCATAGGTGGTGTGATTACTCAACTAAACCCAGACATCATGGAATGCGAAGTCAAGTGGGCCTTAGGAAACATCACTATGAGCAAAGCTAGTGGAGGTGATGAAACTCCAGTTGAGCTATTTCAAATCCTAAAAGATGATGCTGTGAAAGTGCTGCACTCAATATGCCAGCAAATTTGGAGAACTCAGCAGTGGCCAAAGGACTGGAAAAGTTTTTTCAGTTTTCATTCCAATCTCAAAGAAAGGCAATGCCAGAGAATGTGCAAACTACCACACAATTGCACTCATCTCACAAGCTAGCAAAGTAATGCTCAAAATTCTTCAAGCCAGGCTCCAACAGTATGTGAACTGTGAACTTCCAGATGTTCAAGCTGGATTTAGAAAAGGCAGAGGAACCAGAGATCAAATTGCCAACATCCATTGGATGGATCTTGCTCTCACGAAAAAGCAAGAGAGTATCAGAAAAACATCTACTTCTGCTTTACTGACTACACCAAAGCCTTTGACTGTGTAGATCACAACAAACTGGAAAATTCTTAAAGAGATGGGAATACCAGACCACCTGACCTGCCTCCTGAGAAATCTGTATGCAGGTCAGGAAGCAACAATTAGAACTGGACATGGAACAACAGACTTGTTCCAGAAAGCGAAAGGAGTACATCAAGGCTGTATATTGTCACCCTGCTTAATTAATTTATATGCAGAATATATCATGTGAAATACCGGCTGAATGAAGCACAAGCTGGAATCAAGATTGCCAGGAGAAATATCAATAACCTCAGATACACAGATGACACCACCCTTATGGCAGAAAGTGAAGAACTAAAGAGTCTCTTGGTGAAAGAGAAAGAGGAGAGTGAAAAGGCTGGCTTAAAACTCAACATTCAGAAAACTAAGATCATGGCATCTGGTCCCATCACTTCATGGCAAACAGATGGGAAAACAATGGAAATAGTGACAGACTTTATTTTCTTGGGGCTCCAAAATCACTGCAGATGGTGATTGCAGCCAAGAAATTAAAAGACGCTTGCTCTGTGGAAGAAAAGCTATGACCAACCTAGACAGCATATTAAAAAGCAAAGACACTACTTTGCTGACAAAGGTCCCTCTAGTCAAAGCTATGGTTTTTCTAGTAGCATGTATGGATGTGAGAGTTGAACTATAAAGAAAGCTGAGTATCAAAGAATTGATGCCTTTGAACTGTGGTGTTGGAGAAGATGCTTGAGTACCTTGGACTGCAAGGAGATCCAACCAGTCCATCCTAAAGGAAATCAGTCCTGAATATTCATTGCAAGGACTGATGCTGAAGCTGAAGCTCCAATACTTTGACCACCTGATGCAAAGAACTGACTCATTTGAAAAGACCCTGATGCTGGGAAAGACTGAAGGCAGGACAAGAAGGGGACAACAAAGGATGAGATGGTTGGATGGCATCACTGACTCAATGGACATGAGTTTGAGCAAGCTCTGAGGGTTGATGATGGACAGGGAAGCCTGGCGTGCTGCAGTCCATGGGGTCACAAAGAGTAAGACGCTACTGGGTGACTGAACTGAACTGACTCAGGGGATCTTCCCAACCCAGGAATTGAACCAGGGTCTCCTGCATTGCAGGCGGATTCTTTACCAGTTGAGCTATACTAACTTTATCAAAAAGTAAAGATTTGAGCTTAAAAAGAATGAAAACCTGCTTAAAAGGAATAAAATATAACTTGATAGATCAATTTCGGTGACTCCTTATTTATAATGAAAAAGTGTTTAACCTACATTGCATTATTGGAGTTGTTCTCTCTTTGATAAGATATTATTAGAAAAGTATCAATTCTGTGGCATTTCTGGCACTCGGAACATTCTTCCGAGTCAGAAACATGAAAGTAAAAGGCCAGAAACTGCCTTTTGCAATTGCAAATAATATATATTTGTGTTCATAAAGCTTGCTTTCTTTGAATTCAGTCTTTTGTCACACTTTTAAAATATGACAATGAAAATTCAATTCCAAAAACTTGCCACTGGAAAATGTCTCTTTGACTGAAATGAAGAGAAGTGCTGGTAGTCATGCATCAGTACACCACCAGTGAAAGCTGTGCCGAGCTGTCATATTCTAACCTAGCATCCCATCACCACAGATAGAAAGGCTATGTGAGATGACAATGTAATGTGTGGTTTGAATGGCATCCCTGAGAAAAATCCAACTGCAGCAGCACATTTTTAGATTTAAATGTGGAAGATGGGTCACACTAAATATATATCATTGTATTTTTTCATCAAAGTCAATATCTATCTTTGGGACGTAGAGAAAACTGAATGAATAAAATATGCTTGTACTGGCAAAACCCAAACCTGGACGATTGTATCAGCATTTTTATTCAGTCTCTTCTGACAACATCAGTGCACCTTGCAAAAAAAAGCCAGATGTTCCTTCCACTCAGTGCTATTAAAAGTCTGTTTTAGAGACTTAAATTATATTCACTGTTTCTCTTTTTTTTCCCAAATGATGATGGCATTGAAGCCTTTGATAATGAAGAAAACATATTTTTCTGTGGGTTTTTCAGTACTTCTAGATTTAAATATACAGCTTAACATATGTTTAAGACACAGCATATGGAAATAAGAAAAAGCAAATCTGAAATCCAGGCACAAATATTACTTTATAGTCATTTCAAATCATGCAGGTTATTGAGACTCAGAAACAACAAAAATATAATCTCTTTTGCTATAATCATACTAACCTACAGGACTTAAAATCTCCATGGTTAATATCTCACTGTTCAGATTCTACAGAATTCTTCCCAGATTTTAAAAGGATGAACCCAAGAGAGTTCTTCCCTTCGTGTGACTTGGGGTCATTTCTTACTGAGCAATATTAAAAATAACACCTTTACAAATCAGCCAGTGAATAAATTAATTAGCAGCAACCAGTGAGTACTTCTAGTGTAACCACTTCAATCTATCCACTTAACTGCATTATTACAGAGGTGATGCCCATGAAGAAGTCAGTAGAAAAATACACAAAGAATAACATGCAAAGCAGAGACATCACTTTGCCTACAAAGTACTTATGTTTGGATGTGAGAGCTGGACCATAAAGAAGACTGAGCACCAAAGAATTGATGCTTTCAAATTGTGGTGCCAGAGAAGACTCTTCAGAGTCCCTTGGACAGCAAGGAGATCAAACCAGTCAATCTGAAAGGAAATCAACCCTGAATATTCACTGGAAGGACTGTTGCTGAAGCTTAAGCTCCAATACTTAGGACACCTGATTCAAAGAGCATCTCATTGGAAAAGACTCTGATGTTGTGAAAGATTGAAGGCAAAAGAAGGGGGTGGCAGCAGATGAGATGGTTAGATAGCATCAACTGACACAATGGAGACGAATTTTGAGCAAACTCTGGTAGACAGTACAGGACAGAGGAGTCTCACATGCTGCAATGAGTTTCAAAGAGTTGGACACATCTTAGTGACTGAATAACAGCAACAACATTGTACGATTTCACTTTTATGTGGTACCTAGAATAGTCAAATTAAAAAAGAAAGAAAAATAAATAATGGTCCTCAGGGACTAAAGGAGAGGAAACAGAGTTACTGTTTAATAGGTACAGTTTCAGTTTGCTTTGCTAAAAAGTTCCAGAGATGAACAGTGATAATGGCTGCACAACAATCTTGACTCACTTCACGCTACTGGACACTTAAAAATGGTTAAAACTGTAAATCTTATATGATACGTATTTTACCACAATAAAGAATGATTATTTACAGAATTTAAAAGTCAACTGAGATTATTACCATAATTTACAGATTAGTTAAGTTGTAGAATTTAATTCATGACAGATGAACTCAAGATCTAAAAAATCAAAAGTTCTCATATACCAGTAAAGACTAAGTTAGGAATATTTTGGAAGATGTGTTATATTTAAAGAAAAATATTTATGCTAAAAGATATAACAGACTTTTATATATTACTCATCTTCCTCATAGCTCATTGGGTAAAGAATCTGCCTGCAATGCAGGAGAGCCAGGTTTGATTCCTGGGTTAGGAAGATCCCCTGGAGAAGGAAATGGCAGCCCACTCCAGTAGCATTCTTGCCTGGAGAATCCCATGGATAGAGGAGCCTGGCAGGCTACAGTCCATGTGGTTGCAAGAGTCGGACATGACTTAGCAAGTAAACCACCACCATATATTACTCATGTGTGGTTATCTATCTATATATAAATCATAATTGTCATGATAGTCAATTTACTTTAATGTAATAAAACCAGTGACAGCATGAAAAAATAATTATTGCTTAATAAGTATTTTGTAAGACACATAGCCAAGAAAATATTTGATAATTCAAAAGTTAACTCAAAATCCTATTTTAGATATAACTTACTGTCTTAATCTCAGTAAAATAGTAAGAGTCAAATAAAGCCTTGACTGTATGCAGTAGTTGGGAATAAGTAATTCAGAGTGGAAAAACTATCATGATAATTGAAAATGAAAGGCAAAAATGCTGCTGGCTTTCCCCCAGCCTCTGTTCCATTCCTTCAGTCATTCAAGTAGGCCCTAATAGGAGTCCTCTCCCCTATTACCTATCATCTGGTAGACATAGGTGACGACCATTGGGCACATAGACTCAGCCACCAAAAATAAAAATGTAAAGATTCTAACTAACAATGGAAGAATAAACTTTTTGTGAGCTGTCCTTCATGTTGCTGCCACCGCTATTTTCTCCAAATGAGACAGGACCCAGGGCCTAGGAGAAGAGCAAACACTACAGCATTTCTCTCTCCTAGTGCTAACCTGGCAATACCACTGTGATTCTGAAGATCTTTCCAAACTGATACATGGTTAAACATATGCAAAATCGTCAGAGAAACCAGTTACAATCACTTTTAATAATATAATTTGAGCCATAACCCACTATCTTCCTCAGGAATATAACCAATAGTTTTCTGACAACAGCAGCAAAGATAATTATGACCAACCATTATACAATTTAGTCCATATATATCAAGTGCTTTTCTAAGGATTATGTAAGGACTGGGGTTGTTTACCCATCACTTCTATGTGGTGGGTAGTGATATCTTGAATTTACAAATGAGAAAACTGATGCTTGGAGAAAGCAAAAAAGTTCATTACAAATAAGCAACAGCTCCAGGATATGGACCCAGGAGAGTCAACCTCTAACACCCATAATCATCATGGGTGTTGATTATGAATGAATAAAATTCTTTATTTTGTATATATGTATAGATATTTTAAAATTACATTAAAGATGATAAAACATTACTGGATGGGAATATAGGAAAATGCCTATCAGGGTGGCGCTAGTGGTAAAGAACCCGCCTGCCAATGCAGGAGGGCTAAGAGATGCCAGTTCAATCCCTGGGTTGGGAAGATCCCCTGGAGGAGGGCATGGCAACCCACTCCAGTATTCTTGCCTGGGAAGTCCCATGGAGAGAAGGGCATGGTGGGCTACAGCTCATAGGGTCCCAAAAAGTCTGACTGAAGGGCTTGGCACACATGAAACTTACATCCAGTGAGAATTCAGAAATTATTAAATACATTATAAATTAAATCTGAAGAATGTTATGAAAAGAATTATAAAATGTATAAAGGGAACTTACGTGAGAGAGACCTTACCTATTTACAGCCAAATAAAATGAACTCAGGTGTCTAGCACTGGCACAATACAAACTAGTATGTAGGATAGTTGTGGATCGACTACATTAAGTCCCCAAACTTTACACACTTTCATTTAGGATGGAACTCTTTTCAATAACACACTCACACTCTATCTGCCTAGACTCAGTTGTCTGACATGTTCTTATATCTAAGACAAAGCTTTGAAATGATGGAAATTGATAATTATACTAGGATGTAGTCCAGCAAGATCCTTAGGGCATTCTGGAGAATATGAAGTTTCTTACTACATTAAACAACTCCAGACTGCAGCGTCTGTCTGAGTCTTGTGTCCATTCCTTTTCTCGTTCTCTTTCTTGCGAATCTTACCTCTCATTACTGTGATATATGTATCTTATGCGCTCTGATTTTATTATATTGCTTCTAATTTGCACAGGTATGGAAACCAGATAATCAAGCCCACTAAAAGCAGGTATAAGATAAAAGTAGATAATAGTGTAAAGAGCTGGGACTCTTCAAAAGCTATTTTTACTGATTGGAGAATTATTTATCCATTTACAGCTCTAGAGTATGCTCTAGGTATGAAAGTTGCTATTTTGCAATACCATATATTTTAATATACATAATTTCACAAAGATTCTACAAAATAAATTCAGTTGATTATATGTTCAGTACAGAGCCATACTTTCCCTACATATGACGGTAATATTCTTTAAGTCTCAATTTCAACACATTTACCAAAATAGAGTTCAAATCAAGAAGCCTACCAGACCTAATCAACAAAACCAAACTTACTTTATGTATATTCACTGTCATAGAAGAAGTGCCCATATATTCGAATTGTACATAATTTCTCTCAACTTGAAAATTTTGCAAATGTGCTTTGTTATATTTCCTTATTTAAATGCTTGGTTTTAATCTCATTTGCATATTACAGGCTGAAAGTAAATAACTATTTCATATATATGTATGTGTATACATATATACTTTTTTTAAGAGAAAGCAAATTAATAGTTCATTTTATAAGGGTTGCAGTCAGGGACACCAGGTGCAAATATTTTGTCCTTTTCTAAATTGCATTTGTGCCAATGGTGAGTAAAATAAACGCTCTAGGATCTCTCTTTCTCTCTCTTCTCCCTCTCTCTCCCTCTTTCTCTCTCTCTCTCTCCCTCTCTCCACGTTCAGATAAATGCCAGTCATTTGGCCAGGGCTCACTCACAGAAGGTGCAGCAGGCGCAGATGGCACTAATGCATAAATGTAATCTAGCAAAAGAATGCCAACGCCAACCCAGAAAAGGTTCCAAAGAACTGCAGTGCACTTACAGGAAGTCTGTGATTGGCAAGGTTAAAGCTGCAACCGTGAGAGCGCACTGTTTGTTCCCAGATCAACAATAGAGACTCTTGAGCAAATGAGCATATTTAATTTGTTTTATTTGCCACCAAAGTATTAATTTACATGGTATTTAGATAAGTGATATAGCCTTAGAATAACACTAAATGAGGATCATCTAATTCCTGCAACTGAACACATTCATAAATTCATGTCCATCTGAGTATCTGTAGACTCTTTCCAGTCATTCTCTATTTCCTTACCTCATTTTGTTTTCTTTATAGCTCTTGCTACCTGAAATTATCTTTTGCCTATTAATATACCAACATATGCCTCCCCTAGCTACTTTCACTCAATCATTCTTCAAAGGATTTCACATTTCATGATTATTTTAACTTTATTTTCTGTCTGTCCCCTAAACTCATCTCCACCAGAAGAGAGTCTTGATCTATCTTGTTTACCTGTCTCAGGGCAAAGTAATAAATTGTTGATTGAATATTAAAGAAAAAAGGGGTGAAAAAGGCACTCACATGTAACATATGTTTACATGTTAAGTAACAGTATTCTGATGTCCATTCAGACTTACTGTAAACTGCTGATATAATGCTACTCTGAGGAGTTTCTCTGTCTTTTTTTTTTTCTCAAAACCAAGTCATCTCACCATACTATAAATTTAGTATGCTCACAAAATATCCATTATTTGGTAAATTAACTAAGGCCTTTAATATTCATACTTGCATAAGTTTTAAATATGAGCAAAACATTAATATAATAATATTAACTGTGTTTAGTAATCCCACCGCTGCCTACTTAGAGTTCTATTTGTTTCATGAAAATGCCACCTGATTGTCTAGCCTAGGAAAAGCAGGAAGATGAGTGAAGGAGACATTCCAGGAGAAGAGCAACATCAGGGCAGAAAGGATTTCCTTGTTTGTGATTGAAATGGTTCACAGTAACTCTTAATAAAGGAATGATGTGTTTCCTTAGCAAAAGATACTCCTTCCTAGTTCTTCATTATAAACCTACTTATTTTCTCCTCAAAAATACACAGCTTGGAATAAAAGCAATCATTATTGCATTAGTTATAATGCTACCATTCACCCCATGAAAAACTATTAAGTGTTCAAACTCATGAACAGTATGAAAAGGCAAAAGATGGACACTGAAAGATGAACTCCTCAGGTTGGTAGGTGCCTAATATGCTACTGGAGATCAGTGGAGAAATAACTCCAGAAAGAATGAAGAGATGGAGCCAAAGCAAAAACAACACCCAGCTGTGGATGTGACTGGTGATGAAAGTAAAATCCGATGTTGTAAAGAGCAATATTGCATAGGAACCTAGTGTGTTAGGTCCATGAATCAAGGCAAATTGGAAGTGGTCAAACAGGAGATGCCAAGAGTGAACACTGACATTTTAGGAATCAGTGAACTAAAATGGACTGGAATGGGTGAATCTAACTCAGATGACCATTATATCTACTGCTGTGGGCAGGAATCCCCTAGAAGAAATGGAGTAGCCATCATAGTCAACAGAAGAGTCCAAAACGCAGTACTTGGATGCAATCTCAAAAACGACAGAACGATCTCTGTTTGTTTCCAAGGCTAACCACTCAATAGCACAGTAATCCAAGTCTATGTCCCGACCAGTAATGCCAAAGAGTCTGGAAATGAAAGGTTCTATGATGACCTACAAGACCTTCCAGAACTAACACCCAAAAAAGATGTCCTTTTGTTACAGGGTACTGGAACATACAAGCAGGAAGTTAGGAAATATCTGGAGTAACAGGCAAATTTGGCCTTGGAGTACAGAATGAAGCAGGGCAAAGGCTAATAGAGTCTTGTCAAGAGAATGCACTGGTCATAGCAAACACCCTCTTCCGACAACACAAGAGAAGACTCTACACATGGACATCACCAGATGGTAAATACTGAAATCAGATCGACTATATTCTTTGCAGCCAAAGATGGAGAGACTCTATAGAGTCAACAAAAACAAGACCGAGAGCTGACTGTGGCTCAGATCATGAATTCCTTATTGCCAAATTCAGACTTAAATTGAAGAAAGTCAGGAAAATCACTACACCATTCAGGTACAATCTAAATCAAATCCGTTACTATTATACAGTGGAAGTGAGAAATAGATTTAGGGGATTAGGTCTGATAGAGTGCCTGAAGAACTATGGATGGAGGTTCATGACATTTACAGGAGACAGGGATCAAGACCATCTTCAAGAAAAAGATATGCAAAAAGGCAAAATGGTTGTCTGAGGAGGCCTTACAAATAGCTGTGAAAAGAAGACAAGTGAAAGGCAAAGGAGAAAAGGAAAGATATTCCCATTTGGATGCAGAGTTCCAAAGAAGAGCAAGGAGAGATAAGAAAGCCCCCTTAGTGATCAGTGCAAAGAAATAGAGAAAAACAACAGAATGGGAAAGACTAGAGATCTCTTCAAGAAAATCAGAGATACCAAGGGAACATTTCATGCAAAGATGGGCTCAATAAAGCACAGAAACAGTATGGACTAAACAGAAGCAGAAGATATTAAGAAGAGGTGGCAAGAATACATGGAAGAACTGTACAAAAAAGATCTTCATGACCCAGATAATCACAATGGTGCCAGACATCCTGGAATGCAAAGTCAAGTGGGCCTAAAGGAAGCACCACTACAAACAAAGCTAGTGGAGGTGATAGAATTCCAGTTGAGCTGTTTTAAATCCTAAAAGCTAATGCTGTGAAAGTGCTGCACTCAATATGCCAGAAAATTTGGAAAACTCAGGAATGGCCACAGGGCTGGAAAACGTCAGTTTTCATTCTAATCCCAAAGAAAGGCAATGCCAAAGAACGCTCAAACTACTGCACAACTGCATTCATCTCATACACTAGTAAAGTAAAGCTCAAAATTCTCCAAGCTAGGCTTCAACAGTACATGAACCATAAACTTCCAGATGTTCAAGCTGGATGTAGAAAAGGCAGAAGAACCAGAGGTCAAATTGCCAACAACCGCTGCATCACTGAAAAAGCCAGAGAGTTCCAGAAAAACATCTACTTCTGCTTTATTGACTATGCCAAAGCCTTTGACTGTGTGGATCACAACAAACTGTGGAAAATCCTTAAAGAGATGGGAATACCAGACCACCTGACCTTCCTCTTGAGAAATCTGTATGCAGGTCAGGAAGCAACAGTTAGAACTGGACATGGAACAACAGACTGGTTTCAGAAAGCGAAAGGAGTACATCAAGGCTGTATATTGTCACCCTGCTTATTGTCACCCTGTATATATCCACCCTGCTGGGCTTATTGTCATCCTGTATATATCCACCCTGCTGGGCTGGATAAACACAAGCTGGAATCAAGATTGCTGGGAGAAATATCAATAGCCTCAGATATGTGGATGACACCACCCTTATTGCAGAAAGCAAAGAAGAACTAAAGAGCCTCTTGATCAAAGTGAAAGAGGAAAGTGAAAAAGTTGGCTTAAAACTCAACATTCAGAAAACTAAGATCATGGCATCTGGTTCCATCACTTCATGGCAAATAGATGGGGAAACAGTAGAAACAATGACAGACTTTATTTTGGGGGGCTCCAAAATCACTGCAGATGGTAACTGCAGCCATGAAATTAAAAGATGCTTACTCCTTGGAAGAAAAGTTATGACCAACCTAGACAGCATATTAAAAAGCAGAGACATTACTTTGCCAACAAAGGTCTATCTAATCAAAGCTATGATTTTTCCAGGAGTCATGTACGGATGTGAGAGTTGGACTATAAATAAAGCTGAGTATCAAAGAATTGAAGCTTTTGAACTGTGGTATTGGAGAAGACTCTTGAGAGACCCTTGGACAGCAAGGAGATGCAACCAGTCCATCCTAAAGGAGATCAGTCCTGGGTTTTCATTGGAAGGATTGATGCTGAAGCTGAAATTCCAATACTTTGGCCACTTGATGCAAAGAACTGACTCATTTGAGAAGACCCTGATGCTGGGAGAGACTGAAGGCAGGAGAAGAGGATGGCAGAGGATGAGATGGTTGGGTGGCATCACCGATTCCATGGGCATGAACTTGAGCAAGCTCTGGGAGTTGGTGATGGACAGGGAGGCCTGGCGTGCTGTGGTCCATGGGGTTCCAAAGAGTTGTACGTGACTAAGCGACTGAACTGAACTGATGCAAACTTAGGGGGTGCCTACATTTACCATGGGACAATGTTTGGTAAAATGTTATGTGAATGTTACCATAAAAACTGTGTAACAATGTAAAAACCAAAAATGATATAAATTTAAAGCAGGAGGGAAATTACTATTAATATAGTATGATTTCATCTATATTTAAAAACACGTTCAGAAAAATTTTGAAATAATGTTTTCTTTAATAGTTTTGGTTTGTGTGATACTTATAAGAAGATTTCTGGGCTCCCCTGGTGGCTCAGACAAAGAATATGCCTGCAATACCAGAGACCTAGGTTCAATCCCTGGGTTGGGAAGATCCCTGGAGAAGGGAACAGCAACCCACTCCTGTATTCTTGCCTGGACAATCCCCATGGACAGAGAAGCCTGGTGGGCTACACTCCATGGAGTCGCAAAGAGTCAGACACGACTGAGCAGATTTCATTTTCACTTTTTTTCCTATAAGATACTATTTTCTTCTCTGTCCTAAAACTTATACAGTTTTTTGTTAGTAACTGCTTGGTTTATAATAATGAAGAGTTGAAAGATAACTTACCACTTTAGTTATTTATGTATTTTACCCCACCTTATTACACACAAACACAGACAAATTGAAGTTAACTGTAAGTTGTAGTCTCATCTTGAATCAAATTACTGGAAGAAACTAAGTTGCTGTTAATATTTTGAGTATTCTCTCAGATACAAATTGTGGCATATGAAAAATGTGTACAAAAAACAATAGAACAGAATTTTTGGAACAAAGAGTATCAGTAAATGACCATCAATGCTTCTGAGTAAGATGAAAGGAGTAGGTGGGCTCTTTCTATCTTTGAAAACCAACTCTCCAATGAGAGTCACTTGACTTGGAGTAATGTATATTTTTTTTGAGTAATATTTCTTTTCCACTATAATTTCCTCATTTATAAATTTTGGACAATAGCATGGCCTCATGCAGTAAGTGGGAGAAGTGTGGGCATGCCCGTGAAGTTCAATACCTGACAGATGATGACTACTAATAAATGCCATGTGTTCCTACCACTGTTTCTGTCTAACAGAGAGGAACTGGCAAATAGTATGGTGCATAGAATTGTTTTAAATAAAACTTCAAAGCAGATATTGGAGCCAAAAAAAAAAAAAAAAGTCTTCATTAGTCAAGTTCCAACCCAAAGAAATACTACCCAGTTCAGCAGTTCTTTCATTAAGGAGACAGTCATCAGAGTGAGATCCTGTGTGCTTTCAGAGGATTGACTCTGGACATTGTATTAAGAAAACAACTATACAGTGTCAGCCAGAGCTAAAGACAGACAGGTTTGTAATGCATGCCCTCTACCAGTGTGGAGAGTTTAAAATTTTTATGTTCCTTTTTTTGAAAAAAAGGCACTGCATCTGCCAGTCAAAACAAGCACCCTCTCCATCATGCTAACCCAACCTCTCAGAACAAATGGGCTGGATTTCAGTGACCACACCTCGTTCTACCCTCAGTTTTCACCTTTACACAAGATGTGACTTGGTGTTGGTGGTTTAGTGGCTAAGTTGTGTCCAACTCTTTGTGACCCTATGGAGAGTAGCCCGCGGAATTTCCCAGGCAAGAATACTGGAGTGGGTTGCCATTTTCTCCTCCAAGGATCTTCCCAATCCAGGGATCAAACCACATCTCCTGCACTGGAGGTACATTCTTTACTGACTGGATCCCCAGGGAATCCTCAGGACATAATTTACTCAACTAGAAACAGCAATGCTAAAATTACACGTAGCTCATGATAACACAACATGAACCACAAATATAAAAATGAAGTAGTGACAAGGAGGGAAAACGTGGCAGGCACACTGTCTCAGGAGAAAACACTGAACACAAAAAGAAGAGCTCAAAAGTGAGCTGGACTGGAAAAAAGAGGATCTAAAACTGCAGGAAATGGCACAAGGAACAGTAACTTGGGTGAGGGCGAGGTCAACATGAATATGAGGAAGCAAAGTAGAAACCAAAGAGCAAGACACCACCTCGATATTTAGGCTTTCATGCCTATGATGTGTGGCACAAAGTGGGAAGGAAGTCTTATTTCTCTTGGCTGCGGAAATTGTAACATGAAGAAATTTCAAGATGTCTGTAATTCAATCAAAAGACCAGCATCTAAGGTGACTTAGAGTGAAGATGCTGTGTCCACCCTTGAGTATGTTGGTGACCCGTTTTTGGAAGGAACATTTACTATTTCACATTCACTGCATTAATAGGTAGTACGTTTCTATAGCTGTCTAGCTGTGGTAGAGCCACGCTGAAGAGTGACACTTGAGTTAAACTACTCGTAGGAGATGACTTAGCTTCTAATAGAATCTATCTTCTTAAATGATAAATGCCTGTTTTGAAAAAAAAAAAAGCACCAAGAACTATGATCCCATTCTAAAGTTGTAAGAAAATGGGACTTATTAGTATTTGACAGATGTACAACCTGATTACAGGCTTCCCAGGTGGTGCCAGTGGGAAAAAACCCACCGGCCAATGCAGGAGAGGTAAGAGATGCAGGTTCAATGCCTGGGTTGGGAAGATCCCCTGAAAGAGGGCAGAGCAACCAACTCCAGTATTCTTGCCTGGAAAAATCCATGAACAGAGGAGACTGGTGGCTACAGTCCATGGGGTCTCAAAGAGTGCAACACAACTGAAGTGACTTAGCACACACGCACACACAACCTAATTACAGGCCATAGATTCTAAAACTAAAATATTATTCACAGTCCTAAAGGTAGGGAGTAATCATACCATTGTCAGAACCATTACGATTCTTCTCTTTAAAGGAATTTAAAGTTGTTTCCATCATTGCTCTTAAACAAGTATACAATAAATGACCTAATTATTTAGTCAGAGGCTCATTCTTTTGCTGGATTTTTAATTGATCTCTATTCAGATACATTTCAGGTACAGTTAGAACAGGACATGGAGCAACAGACTAGTTTCAAATTGGGGAAGGAGTATGTCAAGCCTGTATATTGTTACCCTGTTTATTTAACTTATATGCAGAGTACATCATGAGAAATGCTGGGCTGGATGAAGCACAAGCTGGAATCAAGATTGCTAGGAGAAATATCAATAGCCTCAGACATGCAGATGACACCACCCTTACGGCGGAAAGCAAACAGGAACTAAAAAGCTTCTTGATGAAGTTCGTGAAAGAGGAGAGTGAAAAAGCTGGCTTAAAACCCAACTTTCAAAAAACAAAGACCATGGCTTCTAGTCCCATCATGTCATGGCAAACAGATGGGGAAATAATGGAAACAGTAGCACTAGGCTCTGTTGGGCTCCAAAATCTTGGACTCCAAAATCACTGCAGATGGTGAGTGCAGCCATGAAATTGAAAGATGCTTGCTCCTTGGAAGAAAAGCTATGACTAACATGACAGCATATTAAAAAGCAGAGACATTATTTTGCTAACAAAGGTCCATCTAGTCAAAGCTATGGCTTTTCTAGTAGTCATGTATGGATGTGAGAGTTGAACCATAAAGAAAGCTGATCACCGAAGATGAACAGTGATGCTTTTGAACTGTGGTGTTAGAGAAGACTCTAGAGAGTCTCTTGGACTACATGGAGATCAAACAAGTTAATCCTAAGGAAATCAATTCTGAATAAATATTGGAGGGACTAATGCTGAGACTGAAGCTCCAATACTTTGGGCACATGATGCGAAAAGCCGACTCATTGGAAAAGACCCTAATGCTGGGAAAGATTGAAGGCAGAAGAAGGGAATGACAGAGGGAAAGATGGTTGGATGGCATCACCAACTTGGTGAACATGAGTCTGAGCAAACTCATGAAGACCAGGAGACAGTGAAGGACAGGAAGCCTGGCATGCTGCAGTCCATGGGGTCACAAACAGTTGGACATGACTGAGCAACAGAACGACGACATTCAGATACATTTTTAAATGATACAGTGCTATTCAACTGCTATTTTCAGGTCTTCTGTCATCAAAACTTGGCTATTCTCTTTCAAAACTACTACCATGGTAGTAGTTTTCTCTTTTCTAAAGTAGTACTATAATTGGTAGCATTGTAATCAACCTTCCCTACCTATAATTTCTCTATCTATGGGTTCCGCATGGCCAAATTCAACCAACCTCAGACAAAATATTCAGAAAAAATATTCAGAAATTTCCAAAAAGTGGAACTTGAATTTTCCATGCACTTGCAGCTATTTAGATAGCATTTACATTGTATTAGGTATAATAAGGAATCTGGAGATGATTTAAGATATACAGGAGGATGTGTGTAGGCTATATGCAAATATTACTACCATTTTACATAAAAGACTTGAGCATCCACAGATTTTGTATTCTGGAACCAATGCTCTGGATACTGGATACCGGGGGACAAATGTACTTAAAATCCTGTTTTGATGAGTCCCACGCAAGTTTTCCCCATAATCACACATCTAAAACTTAAACGAACAGCCAAAATGTTCTCACATTTTTCTAATTCAATGAATGCTTCTTTTGCTTTTACAAAAATTTTCTCATAAAAGTTCAAGCATAACTGCTGATGGAAAGAAATAGTGAAATATTTCAACAGTGTTCAAATTGGTCTCAGGGATTGGAGATGATGCAAAAGAAATAAAAATCTCATATTAAAACTAAAAGATAGTGAAGAAAAAACTAACGTGAAATAATCAGAGAGCAATTAATTTAAAAGTTATTGCACAATATTTAAAATAATTCACTTTAAGCTCTGGTTATTTATTGCACTCTGACATGTAATGGCTTTCGCACTTACACACGTTCCTACCCAGTGCTATACAAGAATAAGAGCCACCTTTCTATTTTCTATTTTTCTGTCTCTTGCACAATTCTAGACACAAAGTCAGCAAGCAATGAATAACTTCACTATGCACTCATTCAATCATTTGGAGGCATTTCTCATTTAAATCTTTGTTACAAAGAAGAAAAAGTGTGTTGGTGACTTTTTTCTTTATTTTAAAAAATTAATAAATGAATGAGCCTTAATTTTATAAAACTTAAAAACATCAGAAATTTAATTAAGCTTTTAATTCAGTGATAAAGAACAGGAATCAATCACTATAGTCTCAACAGTAGTATTAAGAAAACAAGGTGCCCATTTCAATTACTTAATGAGGCAATTACCAGTAATAGGAAAAGCTCAAAAGATTCAGATTTGGCTCAATTAAATTCCTTGAAAACCAATCTCATATAACCATCTAACATAGCACAAAGCAAAGCAGAATAAATTCTCTGGAAGATTATTTGCAATATCCATAAAACTTTAGGCTAAAGCAGCCAAATTCTGCTTATATGTGTTCAGACACATCTTTATTGACAATCTCACTATAGTAAATTCATAGAAAACTGTCTGTCTGCAAGTGACTTTTCTGCCATTCATTCTGGTCACTTTTTTCCAATTCTAATTTGCAACTCATATTTACCTTGATATAGATACTGCCTGGATTGTGACATTCTTAAACAACAGATTTCTGTTTCATTATCTGAACCAGAAATAAAGAAATCACAAAATCACTGACAAAGTACAACTGGAGGAATTAAGTATCTATTAAGCCAAATATTTGTACCGAACATCAACCATGCTGCCTAGCCTTGTGTTGGTGTTTCAAAAATGCCCTAATATTTCTGAACAGTTCACTGCTTTTGAGTGAAAACAAGAAATTATATTTTGACATCTGGTTACTATTTTATTCTAGTTTTCACTAATCAATGATGCCTTATCCATCCCTTATTTTTAGGAATTTGTTGTTTCAACTCCTCACAAAAAAAATTCCATGAGGCTGCTAACACACATTACTGCTGTCCACTTAGACAGAGAGGGTCAGAAGGAAAGAACACTGAACAAAACGGTAAATTCTCTCGCTAAGTATGAAGGCAGAGTGTCATTCACTTCTGAGTTTGAATCAAGTTAATTAAAACCTGCCAGAGGCTTTGCAAAGCCTACCACCACTGGTAGTGCTACTCAGACAAATTACAAAGTATTTCACTCCAGAGGATATCTCTGTGAGCCACAGAACAGTAACAGAAAAGCAAGAAAGAGAAGAGAGGTCTAGAATTGAAGCTCATTAAATGTATCCAAAATGCTTCTGCCTTTTCATGCCAAGCTCTCTATAAGCAACTCAGTCCCTACAGAAAAATGCGAATGATGCTGAAAAAGGAGATTACTTTAAGGACTGCTACTTTGTTATTCATGGTGGTTAATATATTGTATTATATATAGGAATAATTACTACTGTTATTCTCATTAAAAGCCACTAAATCACAAGACCATTTTAAACTGCTGCAGAAGGAGAAAAACGTTCAAATTTTTACAGTACCCAGTTCTGGTGCCACGCCAAAAAAATGATGTACTGTACTACTTGGAAGATAAAAAAAAAAAAAAATGTGAACATGAGTTCTGGTACTTACGTGTATATTTCTAATTTGTGAGACAAATAAAAGGTATCTCTTTCAGCCTTCAGAATTAAAAAGTCCTACTCTATGCCTGTCACAACAGAAAAGCAAGCCACTGGCCTAATGCTGGAGCCCATATGGTTGTTACACACACATTTGTGAGTCTGGAACAATGTGCTTTGTGTTGGCCATTTTAATTTCAATAGCCTATTAATCTTTTAAATACATTAAGCATGTCCACCCCTGCTGCCAGGGTCTCCTGCCCCTCTGATTCTCCTTCCTTCTAGCTCAGGGTTTTTGCCCTAGAGCTGGAGGTTTCAGCAGAGTGACTCCTGCCAACAGGAAGGCAGAGAAGTTCATTTAAAATTACAGAATTGTTTTGAAATTGCCTAGTGACACTATAATTTTCTAGTCTTAAACTTCATAAAATGAAGCCTAAGTGTTTTTCAAACAGATAATGCTGGTTTTTACAAACATGACTTGAATTATTTAACTCAAATCTAGGCTTAGTTTCAAGCAGCTTTGTTGGAGACAGACTCGTCCATGATAGAGCTACCTTGGTGATGAGTGTGGGGTTCCCTCTGCCCCCTTCACATTTATACTACAGAGAATTGCCCACGGAAAGGAAAGATGAGAAAGCAAACAGGTGAAGATTTCTCACCCAATGAGAAAACTCGGTATGTTAAGAAATATGTACAAAAGTCCAATATGAAAATCCCTTCTTTAGGAATATGCTCTCCAATTATTTTATGCAGTAGTTGTTAACCTTAATATGGAAGAATCATATCCCTCAAAATTCCCATTACAGTTCCAACTTCCAGATTTGTAAGTCAACCACCATCCATCTTATATCATTTTATTGGAAGAAGTGCACTGATTTCCTATGTACTGTTACTGTTACTAATGTCTCAAACACATGTTAACACTGACTGAACACTGACTTCATGCCAGGCAATGTTCTAAGCGTTTTACACGTAATATAACTCGTACGGTCTTCACAAAATTAAGCAGGGTATTTATATGGCTTAATGCCAAGGAGGCGATTTTATGTCTCCCTTTTTATAAAGAAAGATACAGCTTATTTTAGAACCCTGGGGCATTTATGGAAAGGCAGAAACCTTTTATTCAGCATTTGAGAAGTACTTGATTTGATGGGTTTCCCTGGTGGTTCAAACAGTAAAGAATCTGTCTGTAATGCAGGAGACCTTGGTTCAGTCCCTGGGTCAGGACGATCCCCTGGAGAAGAAATGGCAACTCACTCCAGTATTCTTGCCTGGAGAATCATAGTGATGGAGGAGACTGGCGGGCTACAGTCCATGGGATTGCAAAAAGGACACAGCTGAGCGACTAACACACTACTGCTGTTACTAGTTTGATGTAATACAGATAGATATTTTGGATTCGTCCAGAAAAGAATATGCTATTTCCTAAGCTTATACTATACACTGAATTATAAATTTTTAAAAGGCCAAGAAAGAAGTGCTTAGGTCCTTCTGCTTATCCATTTAGCAAGTCAAAATATAATATGAGTATCTGATAGCATTTACCATAAGAAAATTTACCATCTGAATTCCATAACTATATAGAAATGTTTTAATACAGATATCTTTAATGTTTGGAACATATTTTGTAGGGGAAGATTTGTTTTTATTTTCCTTTCAAATTTTTATTTTATATTGGAGTATTGATGTTATTCATCTTAATAAACCTACTATCTATTGATCTGAGATTTTCAATACAAGTTGAAATCAAAATACTCAGTTTTCACTAGATCCCTTTGAATCACCACCACTTCAGACTCACTTTTGTGGAGCTCACTTGGCACTCTTCCAGGAGCCTCAGCCATCAAACTTCTGGTAGAAGGAGAATGAGTGAAGGAGCCCCATGCAGTCAGAAAGGTCTGAATTATACCAACTGGAGCCTAATTTATTTTTATCATCACAAATAGGCCCTATCTTAACATATTTGTTCTTACACATAAATATATACCCAGATTTATCCATTAAAATTTTTAAAAATAAAAAATTTAAAAGCCAAAGCAGGAAAAGTAAGCTCTTCTAGAGCAGAATATACAAAGTGGTAAAAGTGCAGAGTGAGAATGAAACTGAGAAGCAGAGGCAGCCAAATCTGGAAATATAATAAGTATATAACAGCAAATACTTATTAAGAACGTCTTGGATTTCAGTCACTGGACTACGTACTTCACTATCTCATCTAATCTTCAGTAACCAGGGGTGGTAAGTGCTACTATGAAATAATTTTTGTTTTAAATATTTTTTAAAAAAGGAAAATGAGATTTAGAGAGCCCGAGAATGTGCCTAAGGGCACAGAGGAAACCATACAACCAAGAATGGAACCCAGGTATCATAAGTCAGTTAAGTCATACGCCCCTGTGAACAGACTAAGATGAACATCTGTGTGCAAAAGGTTTACTGGGCAGCACTGTCAGAAACAACCCTTGTTTCTGTGAAGAACACAGGACTGGGCAAAGAGAGAATTTGTTTTGTGTTGCAGTTTCAACTGAGGCCTCAACCAATTCCATGAAATTTCTGGAGCTTCAGGTTAAAAAGCCTCTGCACACGCTGATCACTGAATGTGGGTTGTCCTATTCTATTACTATGGAAACGTCAGAGGAAATCGAGTCCTCGTGAACTGTCCATCATTTAAAAAAAAAAAAAAAAAAGAGGGACTTCCCTGGTGGTCCAGTGGTTAAGAATCCGCATGCCAATGCAGCGGACGTGGGTTCGATCCCTTGTCTGGGAAGATTCCACGTGCCATGGAGCAACTAATAAGCTCTCGAGCCTAAAGCATATGCTTGGCGGGTACGGAGCCCAGACACAGCAACTAGAGAAAGTCCTGAGCAGCAACAAAGAGCCAACACAGTCAGATATAAATAAATAAATCAAGATTGTGAAATGGTAATGTGCATCACTGACCTCCGTTTTTGTTTTTTTAACTGAAGGCATTCCTATTTTAGAACATTAATACTATCTGAAGATCTATACCAGACAGTTTATATCCTGCCAGCTAAAGTCCTTATCCCTAAACTTTAGGATCTAGATATCATATAAAATAAAAAAGGCACAGTGCTTTCTCTCTTTTCTCAGTAAAGTAAGGATTTATATAGCCATGTGAGACAATATTTGAAATTGCTATGAGCCTCTTCTATATGTGACATGCCTACTTATTCTGCCAGAAGCAAACAGGAACCAACTATAATAACTGAATTGTAATCTCTGCTTCTCAGCTAGATGGGGCTATTTTAAGACTAAAGAGAATGGCTACCCCAAGGTAAAGTGGTTCTCCCCATTAGAATTGTTCTCTCTCCAAATTTCAGGCCAAGTAGATCATTCACGTTTGTTTTATTCTATTTTTATTTAAAAATTTTCTAAATACAGTCAATGTATAGTATTATATACTGCAGGTGTGTGAAATATAGTGATTCACAATTTTTAAGGTTATTTAGTCCCTTTAAGTTATTGTAAAGTGTTGTACAATATGTCTTTATACCTTGTTTATTTTATACATAGTAGTTTGCACCTCTTAATTTCCTATCCCAATACTGCTCTTTCCATCTCCCCACTGTAACCACTAGTTTGTTCTCTATTTCTGTGAGTCAGCTAATTTTTTACTATATTCACTAGCTATTGTCTTTTAGATTCCACATATAAGTGATATCATACAGTATTTGTCATTCTCTGACTCATTGCACTTAGTACAATACCCCTCCAAGTCTCTTCATGTTGCTGCATATGCAAAATTCCATTCTTTTTTATGGCTGAGTAGTATTTCACTGGATATATACACCACATTTTTATACATTCATCTGTCGATGAACATTTAGGTTGCTTCCACATCTTGGAAATTGTAAACAGTGCTTCTATGAACAGTGGGGTTCATGTATCTTTTCAAATTAATTTTTTTTTCCAGATATATACCTGGGAGTGGCATTGCTGGCTCATATAGTAGTTCTACTTTTAGTTTTCTTGAGAAATTTTCATACTGTTTTCCACAATGGCTGCACCAATTTACATTCCCACCAACAGTGTACAAGAGTTTCTTTATTCTACATCCTCACCAACATTTGTTATTTGTGTTCTTTTTGATGACAGCTATTCTGACAGGTGTGAAGTGATATTTCATTGTGGTTTTGATTTGCATTTCCCTGTTGATTAGTGACACTGATATCTTTTCATGTGCCTGTTGGCTATCTGCATTTCCTCTTTGGAAAAACGTTTATTTAGTTTTTCAGTCCATTTTTTAATTGGGTTGTTTGGTTTTTTTAATTGAGTTTGTTTATTGTTTATATATGTTGGATATTAACCCCTTATTGGTCCTATAATTTGCAAGTATTTTCTCTCATTCAGTAGGCTGTCTTTTCATTTTCTGATGCTCTCCTTTGCTGTGCAAAAGTTTTTAAGTATAATTAGTCCCATTTGTTTATTTTTGCTTTTATTTACTTTGCTTTAGGAGACAGATCCAAAAAATATTGCTATGGTTTATGTCAAAGAGCATTCTATGTTTTCCTCTAGGAATTTTAGTCTTACATTTAGGTTTTTAATCCATTTTGACTTTATTTTTTTTGTATACTGTATTAGAGAATGCTCTGATTTCCCTCTTTTACTTGCGACTGTCCACATTTGTCTCATTTTAAACTAGCATACGTAAACAGGGAAGAAAGTGCTCACAAGCAAAATATGAAATTGGAAGAAAAAATAATAATTACACTGCTCTGCATTGCTACCTCCTCTCATAACCAAATCTGCTCCGGCATATTGGTTCAATTAGGTAAATCTGATTATGTAGGTAGCAAGGTCCTATTTACAACAAGGATTGGTTTAGCATGACCATCATTCACGTTTTCAGTGCCACAGAGACTAAATAGCAAGACAAACTCACAATAAAAACAATGACCTAAAAATATTTATTATTGTGCTCCAGCAGAACACTTTCTAACCTACAGCTTCCAATCACCTTTTACTGTGGGCGATGTCAAAAACACTTATTGCACAAGCAGAGATCTGTGTTTCCTTTGCCACAGACAATAAATCTTTAGTGTCTGCTCCTGATACGCATCACTCCACTTGTTCTCAAGAGGCCCTGGATGTCTCTCTTGCCTTCCCCCTCACCTAACAAGGTCACTTTTGAGTGATGATACGACTTACTGCAAAAATGTATATAGGCATGCACAATAATTATTTAAATATCTTATCAGTAAATATTACAAAACTCTAAACATTGTTGCTTTCCAAACTTAATGTAATGTATATATAACTTTAGTATCACTAATATATCAAAATATAAGACCATCTAAATACAGATTTCTGTCCTGTCCTCTCTATTATTGCTATACAGTTATACTTTATCCAGAAAGTACATATTTGAGAAATTAATTTTAGCTTCAGAGAAATCTCCTTTCCACTGAGTGGTAATCAGGGAATTAAAGAAAATAAATTGCTACTTGACTGCATTCACCTCTAGCTTACAAAGCCAAAACATTTTTCTCAATTAGTGAGAAAAGTAGTGGCGAAAATATGTAGAGTGCAATTTATTTTTTATTTTCGTTAGCCTTTCTCAACCAGGGTTCTGTAAATGCATTAATACCTTTGGAGGCATCTATTGTATATGATAAGCTAACTTCTCACCCGAGCCTGATGTGAGTTGTGTAGCATCCTTGGAAGATTAAATTACTTTCTCTGTTCCCTGGTTCAGATAAAAAGCCTCAGTTGAAAAGTTCTGTTAATAAAAAGGTTCAGAGATTATACAACTTGCTGAGGGCCAATCAGTTGGTAAATTCAAAAGCTGATATTTGAACCTGGTCTTTTGACGATAAGCTGGGGCATATCATATACTGAATACAAAGCATGTGTTATTCCAAATTTCAGGCATGACATTTTGCTTTCTTTAAGTGTCAAATTAAGATACATAAAAATTCAGAAGCACATTTTAGATTAACTCTCCTGAGTAAAATAAGCCAAAACAGATGCCTATGAGTCTAAAGCAAAACAAAGATAATACAAGTTGAAAAAATAAAGTAACAGTCTTCAATCACTGAGACAAAGGAATTTCTAAACGCATTCAAATAAATATGTAATAATATTTTGATGACGTAAAATCATGATGGAAAACCTTTCCATTTCAGTAAGATAGTGAATCTCCTGCGTGTTCTCAAACTAAATGCAAAGACAAAAGGAAGGGAGGGAGGAAAGTGTCCTTGCAAGTAACTCAGATCTTTAAATTAAAGCAAAGTTTTTAATGTAGGCACTAGGATACCTTCTTTACATAATCTATACCCTTTAAATTTGGTCATCATCCTTTCTTTGAGTCAGCACTACCATCCCTTTCTCTGACTTCTACTCTAGCTCTCCAGTATTTTTAGTAGGACAAACAGCCACTCTAAATCCCTTGGCCATGCTTTATGTTCAGGAAATATTATCCCTTCATAAATGTCTGGCTAGTATTTAAAAACTAAGGAGATAAAAAAAAAGAAAAAAGAAAAAAAAAAAACTAAGGAGATGAATCCTTTCCATGTGAGTGAAAGAATGAAAATACTTCAATTGAGGTATAAAACATATTTAAATATCATGAGAAAAAAAGAAATACAGAGGACACAGGTATCCACAAACAAGATGAGAACATAGGAGCTAAGACGGGTCTGGCATACTATCACATGACACTTACATGTCTGCAATGACTAAGAGCTGTCTGTTAAATAGAGGATGACAGGTAGTAATTATTCTAATGCAATACATTGTACACTAAACAAGGATGGCTGGGATAAAGTGTCAAATGCAGGTCATTAATGATGACAAGGGCTGGATTCAGCTGCAGCAGCTGTCACCGTCGCAGGTGGGTGACCATACTGCCATAATCCCTGTCTCTACAGAGGTCCTTCCTGGGAAAGTACAAGCCGATACCACAGGTTAAAAAATACAAGTAATAATATATACAGTAACACGCACATAAAATCTCAGGGCCTTAGTACCCCCAAGAACTTACTTCTTGGTAGATTATACCTCTACAAGTCACTAACTCCAGTGTAATTTATATGAGAGCTTTGATATCAGCAAACTCTGAGTTTAAACTTTACCACTTGCCAGCTGTTTAATCTGTTTTCAACATCCTGTGTGTGTGCATAATGGAGAATTTATTTTTTATGAGGACTATAGCGAAAAATAAATGTTACATAGTGGGCACATAGACAGTATAAATTGTTAGTTATCTCCTAAGCCACTGAACAAGTTGGTCAAATCTAAACTGCTTTCTGTTAGTGAACATGTATCATTCCTACCAAGATTTTATGAAAAGACATCAATTTTACAAACCCTATAATTTATGAATTATGGTCTGATGTTTAAAAATGAGGCACAAAACTAATGATTATATTCAAAATTCTAGGATAAGGAAAGGACTGGAACAGCATGAATATGCATGATTACAACTAAGTCTGCAAAACTACTAGAAAACTTCCATTCTTAAAAAATTCCCACTCAATATTCATTACTTTATTCAGTAGCACTTCACATTCTTTGAAGCTAAATGATCATCCCAAAACTCTCTGTTGGATCATCAATCTTAGAAATAGTTGCAGAAAATAATCAAAAATTCCATTATTATATCTTCATTCATACTCTTCCCCTACTCTAAGACTTCAGAAGTTACTATCTGCACTATTCCTTTCAAAACATCCAGCATCATCATTCACATCATTCTTTAACACTACTTTCAGATACATTGGTTTACAAGAACCTGCAGACTCTCATCTCTGTTACTTCCTCATTGATTTATGAAACTCCCGCTGCTTCAAAAGAAAAAGGGTTACATCGCCAGTAGCTACAAATCTATTGACATATTTCTTGATAACTAATGATAACACACTCTGAGGCACAGGGAACTCTACTTAATGCACTGTGGTGGCCTGAAAGGGAAGTCCAAAAGGGTATATGTACCTCTGATTCATCCTGCCAGTATAGCAGAAAGTAACACAGCATTATAAAGCAACTACACTCCAATAAAAATTAACAATAAAAATGAACTAAGCTGCTGAAAACAGCTGGAACAAGTTAATTGCTTCAGAATTTTTCAAACCAAATCTCACATTTCTTCTCCCTTTTTCTCTCATTCCCTCTGCTGACCCACCCTCCACTGTAAATTATTCCAATAGTACCTCAGTTTCTGTATATTTCATGTTATCAAAAATGCTGAAGATTTGGAAAATACAAACCTATACCAAGGAGAGGTTGGGATGCTAATTCTAATTTTTAAAAATTAAACCAGATGCCAGTTTTGATTCACAAGAAAGAAAACACCCAATATTAAAGGAGAAAACCAATCCTCAGTCTCTTAAACACAGTTTCAAATATCTAAGGAGCCTCTCCAATCTTCATGCCCAGGTCTTTTTTTTTTTTTTTTCCTCCCCCAAACCAGTATTTCTTAACTTTCCACTGGCATTTCCAACTTTTTGTTCAAGCTCAATTGCACAGCACCATCCTAAGGGCCTTCCTCTTTTCTTTATTCTCCTTGTTGAACATCTAGCTCCTCTTAGTGATCAAGTCCTGTTGGGAGCCCATTTTCCACTCTATTTCCCATTCCGTTGGAATCCCACTGTCCCCTGCCCCGACTGGTGCCCTCACCTGGTGCTTCCTGCATTAGTCCAGCCTCCTGATCTTTCCCTCAATCTATCCAAGAATATACTGTCATGAACCTAATACTATTTTTAAAAAAAAAATTGAAGTAGAATTTCTTTACAATGTTGTGTTAGTTTCTGCTACACAATGAAGTGAATCACGTGTGTGTGTGTGTGTGTGTGTGTATGTATTTATCTCCACTCCCTCCCACTCCCACCCCCGATCCCTCCCCTGTAGGTCATCAGAGGGTATGGAGCTGAGCTCCTTGTGCTATGTAGAAGTTTCCCACTAGTTATCTATTTCACACGTGCTCGTGTATATTATGTCAATCCTACTTTTTCAATTCGTCCCACCCTCCCCTTCCCCTGTATCCACACATCTGTTCTCTATATCTACATCTCTATTTCTTCCCTGCAAATAAGTTTATCTGCACCATTTTTCTAGATTCCATATATATATGTATTAATACACAATATTTGTTTTTCTCTTTCTGACTTCCTTCACTGGTTATGACAGACTCTAGGTCCATCCACATCTCTACAAATGACCCAACTGTGTTCCTTTTTATGACTGAGTAATATTTCATCACATTCCCCATCTTCTTTATCCATTCATCAGTCAATGGACATTTAGGTTGTGAAGCTAATCCTCTCTAAAAAACTGTTTCCATGAGGTCCTAATATAGAACTAGAAAGCAATATTCAATAAAACGATTTTGTCTGGTGGGGTAAAACTTTAAAAAGCTTGAGGGGATTTCCCTGGCAGTCCAGTGACTAAGACAAAGTTGTGGGTTCAGTCCCTGGTTGGAGAGCTAAGATCCCCCGTGCCTTGTGGTTGAAAAACTAAAACATAAGAGAAGCAATATTGAAACAAATTCAGTACAGACTTAAAATGTGTGTGCGTGTGTACATGTGTGTGTGCACACATGCATGTGTGCTCAGTCCTGTCCAACTTTTTGAGACTCCATGGACTATAGCCCACCAGGCTCCTCTCTCTATGGGATTTCATATGGTCCACATTAAAAAAAAATCTAAAAAGATTTAAAAATAAAAAGCTTGAGAAACAGCACAATGAAATACTTGCTGGATACTGAGTGCTAAATGTTAATCTAATATACTGAAACCCTCAGAAATGGATATGACATATATTTATTCCCCATTATTTCCCAACATGTAACTTGGAAGTGACTAAAGCATATAGTTGAGCCCCTGTCCTGGAACACATGTGAACTTTTTTGTCTTCTCTACCTGTACAAATCCTTCAAGGTTAATTCAAACCTTTCTTCCTCTATAAACTGTCATCTTATCTCCTCATCTGAAGTGCTCTTCCCTGATAACTCAGATAGCAATTAAAGTCTAGACCATTCATTTGGAAATTAATTAGGCAACACATTAGCTACATCTCTTGTTACTGCCTTGAACTGATATTCAAATACCTCATTATTTTATTTTCTATATATGTATTCTTGATCCTTAGAATAGATCAAAAATTTACTGAAGACTATGTACCAAATATTTTGGGAGCTCAAAGACTGCTTAAAAACACAAGGTGCTCAGGAAGAAAGTTACTATTTTTATGCCTCTTACATTCTAATTCTAGCTCATTTTGTCAAACTACCATTTGATGTGAAATTCTAACTGCGTAGAAAAATGCCCCGATGCTGGGAAAGACTGAAGGCAGGAGGAGAAGGGGACGACAGAGGATGAGATGGTTCAATGGCATCACCGACTTGATGGACATGAGTTTGAGCAAGCTCTGGGAGATGATGATGGACAGGGAAGCGTGGCATGCTGCAGTCCATGGGGTTGCGAAGAATCGGACACAACTGGAGCGATGGAACTGAACCGATATATATTTTACACTTTTATTTGCTGCATTAATATATAGTATATATTATCTGTAATAACTTTGTGCATGTATTACTAACAATTAAAGCAGCAATTTTAATTCTCCAAATATAGTATTTATCAAAAGTATCACTATCATATATCTCGAGGCCATACAAAAATTGGAGTAGAAAACTCGAGTAGAAATTAGAATCCATCCAGAATGTACAATGGGCTTTATTTTTTTAGATTTGTTTTTAACTGAATTTTGCTTGCTTTGCTTTGAATTATAATTTTTGAGGCTTTACTTTATCCTCTACTCCAAATAGAACATAAATTTCTAGAAGGTTAGGGACAAGAAGTGATTTTTTAAGTCATCACTAATTTTTTTAAATGTTTCTCTTAAGATAAGAGTCTATTGACAACATTATAGTTCATTTTCCTATCAGCCTAATTTTACTGAAAAGCATTTTAACCGAAAGTGAGAAACGTGTTTAAATGCATGTTTTCCAACACATAAAAAGAAAAATTCTAGCATTAATAATTTTTAAATTCAAAGATATCCACCAGCAATCTTATAGACCATATAGTTTCATTAATGCCATTAACTATTCCATTGTTTTCCCTATTTCTTATTCCTAAAAAAAAGATTTTATAAACAAATCAGTAAATGTTTACAAAGCATCAGAAGAACTGTTTACTATAAATATAATAAACTAGGCTTTAAAACATAGTCTAGGGCTTCCCTGGTGGCTCAGTGGGAAAGAATCTGCCTGTTAAGGCAGGAGACAGGGGTTCGATCCCTTATCCGGAAAGATCCCACATGCCCTAGAGCAACTACACCCATGAGCCACAACTACTGAGTCTGTGCTCTAGAACCCAGGAGCCACAACTGAAGGGCCAGGTGCTGCAACTACTGAAGTCCACGTGCCCGCAGCCTGCGCCCTACAAGAGTCACCGCGATGAGAAGCCCGTGCACCCCAAGAGAGCGGCCCCTGCCCTCTGCAACTAGGGAAAAGCCTGGGCAGCAATGAAGACCCAGCACAGCCAAAACTAAATAAATAAAATCACTTTTAAAAAAAAACATTGTTTATAAGGACATTATTCTCATGCCTTCAGTTACAGAAATTATCATTACTATTAATTTTAATATTAGTAGTTTAGATGAGAGGGAGCACATAGAATGAGATCTGGGAAATAAGGGAAAAAGTATTTCTGATAATTTGTTAAAAAGGTATTTTCTCAGCAAAATAACAACAACAATGGTTGTAATGATAATGTCAGCAAGCCATGTCTTGAAAGTCTTTCTAGATGCCTCATCAAAGACAGTTTTATGACGAGGAAACCCTGGCCTCCCCATGTGAAGTGGAAGGAACATAAGGACCACTTACACCACCACACTGTGGCTATCAACCTACAAATGTCAACCTTCAGTTCCTGCTACTTACACGCTAGGGATCTGTCTTAAAAGTAATGGTTGACAGCCTGTTTGCTTCAATTTTCACTAATGTACCTTAGAAGACACTTTAAAAACCATTTCAGTGGGCTCTTGTAGGATGATTTGGGGCACGCTATTTGCAGCTAGATCAAGGGATAAATTTGACAAGTGGAATCATTTGCTCCATAGATCAAAATGAGAGCTCAAGCAAGAGAAAATGATTGAGGAAATAAACAGAAGACTCAATAAATATTTAACTGAAGTCGAAAATGATGATGAAATATTCTGAAAACAAGATTTTAAGAGGGATTCTAAACAATAAATTACATGACTGTGCCAAGAGTATCCTAAACTAAAAATTATGGCCTTTCTTTAGTGAATATGAGTTTTGATATGAAGCACATTTGGAAAACATAACTTGGAATTGTGTGATAATCTCTGGATGGAACTTTTCTTTTTAGTTTGATTTTATAGATTAGAAATAACCACTGATTTATAAAAGTTTAATATTAATATTAACCTGTCAATATATTTTCTACCATTAATTATGTCTCACTTGTTTTTGAAAAGAAAATGTTTTATAATTATTCCTTATTCTTGGCTCCTCCATAATACCTGCAAGTACCCCCCAAAAAATCCACACATAATTTTATGACCCCAATATTTTAAAAATGTGATTAAAATACTTTACATATACATGCTGAGTATACTGTATCTAAATAGTCACTAGTGATTCCTATGTTATTTAAACAGTTGACTAGTAATTCCCATTTCTATATTGGACTTTGCAATTTAATTTCATCAGTTCAATGCAAGGGTCTATAAATTGTTAACTAAAACACTGAATGCCTGTCTATATAACTGGCCAATTAACTTTAAAACATAAAGTAGAATTTAAATGGTACACTGATTTTTCCTATAACCTAAAGTTCAAACAAAGTCAACACCCCTCACTCACTACTCCTCTATGTGATGCTAACAACTTACCTGACCTTTCTGATCCTCAGTTTCCTTATTCACAAGCATGAGGATAAGGAAAGTGAGTTGCTTTGAGAATTATGGTGACACACACAAGGTCACTAGCACAGCGCCTGGCACATAGCTGCTGCTCTATAGATTATGCTGTTTTTTCATTACTGATGATGATATTAGAAATGATAGCCATGTACACTGACTTCCATAGAACTAGCTTAATTTTTTAGTTAAGTATATTCTTCAAGTTTTGACTTTCTATACCAGCCATCACAGTTTTAGATCCTGACACTGTCCCAACATCAATGTAGTTATCTAAGGCATATGTTACATTGGGGTCTTTCCTGATTTATCTTTTCTAGTTGCAAATAAGAAATTAAAAATTACTGTTTCCAAGTCTTTCTCAGTCAGTTCAGTTCAGTAGCTCAGCAGTGTCCAACTCTTTGTGACCCCATGAGCCACAGCATGCCACATCTCCTTGTCCATCACCAACTCCCAAAGCTTGCTCAAACTCATGTCTATTGAGTTGGTGATGCCATTCAACCATCTTATCCTCTCTCGTCCCCTTCTCCTCCCACCTTCAATCTTTCCCAGCATCAGGGTCTTTTCCAGTGGGTCAGTCTTCACATCAGGTGGCCAAAGTATTGGAGCTTAAGCTTCAGCATCAGTCCTTCCAATGACTATTCAGGACTGATTTCCTTTAGGATGGACTGGTTTGATCTCTTTGCAGTCGAAGGGACTCTCAAGAGTCTTCTTCAACACCATTGTTCAAAAGCATCAATTCTTCAGCACTCAACCTTCTTTATGATCCAGCTCTCACATCTGTGTATGACTATTGGAGAAACCATGTCTTGCTACATCCTAGTATTTCACAGTAACATGTTACTATTTATATCCATGTTGTATTCATAATGAGATATTTCTGATATAGATTTGAAATATTAAAAGTCTCATGTATATTATCAAGGGTGAAACAGATCATCAGCCGAGGTTGGATGCATGAGATAAGTGCTTGGGGCTGGTGCACTGGGAAGACCCAGAGGGACTAGGTGGAGAAGGAGGTGGGAGGGAGGATCGGGATGGGGAATACATGTAAATCCATGGCTGATTCATGTCAATGTATGGCAAAAACCACTACAATATTGTAAAGTAATTAGCCTCCAACTAATAAAAATAAATGGAAAAAAATAAAAGTCTAAGAAATTGTGGTTAAGTAATATTAATTAAGAATTTTCTATTTATAAATATCTAAAACTACTTTTATCTAACTAATCAAGAATAAGATAATTTTAATATTAGAATAAAATTGCAATCAAACCACTGTCCTCAGAGTTTTATATTAAACATGTTCAAAGGCTAAAGATCAAAACAAATGTTATTTGTCTTCTAGTTAGCTGTAGGGGAAAAGACCACTTAATAAAAGGAGTGTACTTAGCTGATTTAAATCAAAGTGATTGATTTTCATTTAACATTTGTACACTGTTGTTAGCCCAAGATAGAAAATCAATTTCAGAATGACCCAACGGGAGAACAGTCCCATGTAGCTATATATATTTAATGACAAGAACACATTAGTACTTCAATGCTTATAATAGTATTAAATAAAAGAAACTTTTGTGTTTAAATTATTCTGTAGTTGTGACACAAGACAGAAATCTGCCACATATCAAAATGACAATGGAGATAATCCAAGATCACACATTAATATCTTCTCTTTTTGTTTTGAAAGAAGCAGCAAAAAATAGATGTCTTATAGAAAGACAGAAAACTGTCATAAAATTTAAATACACTGCTCTCTTTTTTTTTTTGGATTAAAGACTTTTTTATTTGAAGGATTAGAAAACCTACACAAAATAGCTTCCAGAGTGGGGGTGAAGAGGGGTTCTTATCTTGGCTAACCTGATTCTGGACTTGAATAAGCTGGAATAACATCAATTGTTTTTGTCTCCATCACTTTCTCTGGGCTTCACTCTCTTATCTCTTCTCCCTAAACATTTGGTTCTTGTTTTTACAGGCTGGATTCATCCAACAGACTCCAGTAACACTGACTTGCCATTAAGCCAACTCTGATCTTGTAGCCAGTTCCACTGTCCATAGCCATCTGACTAGTCTCTTTCTTTGGGTTTTTGAAGAAGGGAATCTTAAACATGTGACCCCTGGCACAACTGGTTGGATCCAAGAGAACAGGGTCTTCAGATGTAAATATGGCCTCCAAGTTAGCCTCATTTAGCAGGTGTGTGTTTCTGGTCTAAGTGCCGATAAGAAGAGGGGACCAGGGCTAAAAAACCATGCTCTAAAATTACATTTCCAGTATTTGTGTCAGGCATTCTTCTGGAGACTTGGCCTTCTCTAGCACATTAATTTTTTTTTACACTGCTCTCTTAAATCTGTATCCTCTTTACTTTCTTCCATGTGCAGTTATTATCAATTTATTTAAAGCATAATAGTAGTAAAATATCCACTATGGATCTAGAATCATAGCATTGACATAGTTATTCAAGTGTATTTCAGAATATTGAGATACATATGCCACTTTTAATTCTTGTAGTAACCTGTAATATGGTTATATGCATTAATTATTGATGATATCATGAAAGGTCTAATTACTAAAAATGTATGAATTTAACAGCTTGTAAACAATGAACCAAACATTCTATCAACATAAATTTTTTCATTCCTCAAAGATTATCAAAGCCCACTGTCCGAGGGCCAATGCACAAACTCCTGGGGTTATACTAGTGAGCATGACAGGACAAGTGCCATGTTCATGGGGAGCTGGCGTGGTTGGAATTAAATAAAAATCAAGATTTTGAGAATTCAAAGTTACCTTTGTGATCATTTATTTCTCTTAATACAAATGAGAAAACTGAGGACCAGAGAGATGAGGGAATTCGTGGCAGTTTTCAGGACAATGTCTTCTGACTCCTAACGCAGTGATCTTTCCGATATGCCACCAAGAGCTTTAGGAATTGCTGTAACTCTGCCCTCCTCTCTGGACTTATCTCTCCATCTCCCAGTTTGTTGCTCCAGCCAAGGAAACTACCTGAAATTCCTGGAAATAAAAGTTATTTCATCCCTTGTGCCTTTGAACGTTCTCTTCCTTTGGAGTCCAGAATTGAGGTAGCGGTAGAAGTTGCAGTGTAAGAAGGTGTTGAATTACGTAACTTCTGAGGTCCTTTATGATGCAAAAGTTCCTTATTCCACGCAGCTCATGAAATTTCTGTACAATTTACTGCCACTTCTATATCAGCTTTTATTTACAGATGCATGCAAAGTTATCTTATTTATATATATGTGTGTTGGAGAAGACTCTTGAGAGTCCCTTGGGCTGCAAGGAGATCCAACCAGTCCATCCTAAAGGAGATCAGTCCCGGGTGTTCATTGGAAGGACTGATGCTTAAGTTGAAACTACAGTACTTTGGCCACCTCATGCGAAGAGTTGACTCATTGGAAAAGACCCTGATGCTGGGAGGGGTTGGGGGCAGGAGGAGAAGGGGACGACAGAGGATGAGATGGCTGGATGGCATCACCGACTCGATGGGCATGAGTTTGAGTAAACTCTGGGGGCTGGTGATGGACAGGGAGGCCTGGCGTGCTGTGATTCATGGGGTCACAAAGAGTCGGACACGACTGAGTGACTGAGCAGACTGAATAGGGTAATACATATGAATATATAATATACATATATACATGTAATAGGGTAACATGCATGCCAAAGAATGCTCAAACTACCACACAATTGCACTCATCTCACATGCCAGTAAAGTAATGCGCAAAATTCTCCAAGCCAGGCTTCAACAGTGTGTGAACTGTGAACTTGCAGATTGTCAAGCTGGATTCAGAAAAGGCAGAAGAATCAGAGATCAAATTGCCAACATCCGTTGAACTATCGAAAAAGCAAGAGAGTTCCAGAAGAACATCTACTTCTGCTTTACTGACTATGCCAAAGCCTTTGACTGTGTGGATCACAACAAGCTGGAAAATTCTGAAAGAGATGGGAATACCAGACCACCTGACCTACCTCCTGAGAAATCTGTATGCAGATCAAGAAGCAACAGTTAGAACTGGACATGGAACAACAGACTGTTTCCAAATCAGGAAAAGAGTACATCAAGGCTGTATACTGTCACCCTGCTTATTTAACTTATATGCAGAATACATCATGAGAAACACAGGGCTGGATGAAGCACATGCTGGAGTCAAGATTGCCAGGAGAAACGTCAATAACCTCATATATGCAGATGACACCACCATTATGGCATGAAACAAAGAACTAAAGAACCTCTTGATGAAAGTGAAAAAGGACAGTGAAAAAGTTGACTTAAAACTCAACATTCAGAAAACTAAGATCATGGCATCTGGTCCCATCACTTCATGGCAAATAGTTGGGGAAACAATAGAAAGAGTGACAGACTTTCTTTTTGGGGGCTCCAAAATCACTGCAGATGGTGACTACAGCCATGAAATTAAAAGACACTTGCTCCTTGGAAGAAAAGTTATAACCAACGTAGACAGCATATTAAAAAGCAGAGACATTACTTTGCCAACAAAGGTCCATCTAGTCAAAGCAATGGTTTTTCCAGTAGTCATGTAAGGATGTGAGAGTTGAACTATAAAAAAAGCTGAGTGCCGAAGAATTGATGCTTTTGAACCATGGAGTTGGAGAAGACACTTGAGAGTCCCTTGAACTGCAAGGAGGTCCAACCAGTCCATCCTAAAGGAAATTAGTCTTGAATATTCATTAGGACCAATGCTGAAGCTGAAACACCAATACTTTGGCCACCTGATGTGAAGAACTGACTCATTGGAAAAGACGCTGATGCTGGGAAAGACTGAAAGCGGGAGGAGAAGGGGATGACAGAGGATGAGATGGTTGGATGGCATCACTGACTCAGTGGACATGAGTCTGAGTAAACTCTGGGAGTTGGTGATGGACAGGGAGGCCTGGCATGCTGCAGTCCATGGGGTCGCAAAGAGCTGGACATGACTGAGCGACTGAACTGAACTGACTAAACTGATGCATTCTGAGTACACAGTCTCTCTGTCCTGAGTTTCCACAGTGGATTGACTCCAAGACCCCTCAGGATTCTACAGTCCACTGACGCTCAAGTCCTTCATCTGAAATGGTTCTACCCACTGTTTCTACATCCACAGATTCAACCAATAGTGGACTGAATTTCAACTCTATATGCTAAAAAAAATTACGGATACAGACACAGATACAAAATTGATCATTTTGGCCCAAGAGAATCAGACTCAAAATTGGAAATTTTAAAAAGCACTTCTCTACCTGTATAAAAGCCCTAGTTCACTGAGTTATTGACTGAATAGGAAGAAGAACAAAGAGCAACACTGGACAACGATAGTATGGCATAATGGGCCACTCACTGAACTGGAAATAAATAAAATCTGGGTTTGAATCTAGGCTGTTACTTTTCAGCAATGTAACCTTGGAAAATGCAGTAAATTTCTCTGAGTCTCATGTTCTTCATCTATAAAATGGGAATGAAATGACACCTCATTTTAAGCACTAACAGCTGAACACACCTAACTGAACATATCTAAGACATTTGCCGTAGTTTAGCCGCTAAATCATGTCTGACTCTTTTGTAATCATTGGGACCATAACCAGCTAGGCTCCTCTGTCCGTGGGATTTCCCAGGCAAGAATACTGGAGTGAGTCCCATTTCCTTCTCCAGGGGATCTCCCTGACTCAGGGATCAACCCCTTGTCTCCTGAACTGGCAGGTACTTTACCAGTGAACCACTGAGCCACCAGGGAAGACATAGTAAGTGCTCAGTGATCAGCTGAACTTGAGTCCTAAATCCTTCCCATCAAGAGAGAGTGTTCCCTCTTTCCTGAAACTATGAGTGCCCTCAACAACCGTGATGCCCTGCTGTCGCCCCCATCAGATGCATAACCACCCTCCAATGTACGCCCGCATGCACGTATGAATAAATACATGTATTCATGTACATTTGATCTGCTAGTCTGAGCTTTAATTATCTATCTAAATATTACTAAGAAGCAAGAAAGACCTCTAGACCTCTGACAAATCAGGAAAAATACATGAAGCCATGAAATATCAGATTTTTAGCTAATTAACCTAAGTAGTATTAAAAAAAAAAAAGATGGGATGTCTATTAGAAAAAAAGTGTTATTTTATCCAAAAACCACTGAGTCATTTGACAATCCATCAGGTCTCCTATATTATAATTTTCAAGTGATTCTTTCTGCAACTCATGATGAAAGACTACACATAAATATAAAAGCATTGATACTAGATTATCACACACACAAAAAATTATCTACACTTCTGTCCCAAATTTCATTTGGTCACATTACTAGCCAGCTCCAAAACTTTACTGGCTCTACACTGCCTATAAATTAAAATCTAAACTCTCGATATCTTCAAATTTTTGCACTGTCTCTCCAATAATTAGTGTGCAAAATAGGTACCGAGATAAATACTATTTCATGTTTTATCTTATTTATATTTAAAAGTAATCATAAAAAAGAAAACACTTCTGTAAAGAATAAACATTATATATCTCAAAGCCTAATTTAGGATTTTAAATTCGTGGACAACAATATTCAAGTCACTGGCTATAACCTGCTAACTGCAATTCAGTTCAGAGTCATCAGAAGAAAGATATACATGTAAAAATTAACTTAAGTGCATTATATACTTTCATTATAGACCTTTTCATTTGTCCAAATACATGGAGAATTTGAAATATAATTCTGAAATCATAATTCAGAAGCTTTAAGCCATACCTGCTTTCTGGCGATTTTCCCTGTAAGTACCGCAAGCCTTATTCCATAGCCTCCTTAGCCAAAATACTCACAATTAATACAGTTAGTTGCAATTTCACACTGCAAAGTATCATGGAATAATAAGGGAGATTTAATAGCAAAGTAGGCTAAACCTGACAAACATGAGTATAACAGCCAAGTGGGGAGAAAAAAAAGAATTTTAAAGGAAAGGCTGCTTAGTCATTTCAAGGTTCAATTTGCTTAATTCTAAATGATTAGGGCTGCAATAGAGGAATACGGAACTATATAAACATATAACATGTAGTTTAATATTTAAATAAACACTAATTCTATTGTCTGCAAGTTTTTCAGAAGAATAATCTCTTTCTCATTCATTTCTTTTTCATTCGCTTCTTTTCCCACTTCTGCTCATGATCTTTCCTCCTTCTATTTCAGCCCATAATCTGACATTTCCTCTTCAGTGAAGTATTTTGTATGCTGGTAAACATGAAAGCAATATTATTCAGATTTACTGCTGTTGCTATACCTAGAAATTTTATTTGGATTTATTGTCACTTGTCTATAATTCCTAACTGCCCTACAGTAACTGTCAAAAGGTGAAGGCCTGAATATTAACCCAGGGAAATCTTTGAAAGATGTAAATGAAAATATTTATGTAAGATACACACACACACACATACACACACACACTTCTCTCCCTCCTAAACCTTTTATCTTATAAAAGAGCATCTGATGCCAAAGCATGAACAGTATATTAAGGGCTTAACTTCAGTGTTAATAACTCAGATTTAAAACTCTTGGCAATTAATTAAGATTAATGACAGAAGTCATCCTTTTCTCCCTAATGTAACACTTCCTCCCATCTCTTCAATTCCCCACTCCACTGACCCTTTCATGCTCATTTTAGGCTGTGAAAACCTCAGGTCCTGAAACTCTGATCCTGTTATGTGCTGCCTTTTGTACCTGAGATTAACGAAGTAGACATTAGCAAATTTACAACCAACAGCTCAGACAGCTGCCCTACTTTAAGCAGTTAATGGAAAAGGAACTAATCTAGTTAAGAGCATAGGACTAGTTCATAAATCTGGATTCAGAGAACAGATAAAGCCATCATGCTTCTTCTGGAGAGTAGGGACTGAGTTCAGTTGTCAGCTTTCTGGTCATTTTGTTGAGAAGAGCCAGTGTTTCTATAAACTGGACTAATGAGACTCAGAGCTAGCATAAGCCGCATGTATGCTTACACAGAAGATGACAATGCAAGAGACTGACATCATAATGTATAATTTCACTGGGATAAACATACATCTTACAATAATTCCAGTCATTGAAAATTTCTCTTAGATCAAATATGAAACAAAGAGTAAATCTGTCTAAAAAAAAAAAAACAAGAAGAATGCAACTGCAAGCAAGAAAATAATAAACATATCCCAATAAAGAGAATTAATAAAAATTATAAGCCTTCATCTATTCAGAATTCAACCTAAGGAGAAATAATTGTGTCATGCTCTTATAACGCAGAACATGTTCAACAGATTTAATTATGAATTAAAAATTAATCATCGTCCCCAAATGATAAACCTTAGCTCCAGAGAAATAGCATTTTTATGTATCAGTATCCTCAGTCATACTACTATAAGAGACAATTCATATTTGTCAAATTTAAGAATTGCTCTGATGTCATAATTTTCTCAGCAGCTTAGTTTCAGGGTGGAAACTTGAAGGTAAAATTATTAGTCCTGCTTACAAAAAACCTTTTAAGTTCCACAAAATCAAAATATGGATCTCTCAAGAATCAGTAGAGTTTACTACATAAATTCATCAAGAATTCACCTTAATCAATTACAATAAAGCTAAAAGGGACATTAAATCACATAATTCTGTTCATTGAATCAGTACTTTGTACATATTATAGGGTAATATTGTGATTTTTTGGCATAAGACATCATACTCAGAATAAGTTAAGGTCTTGTCTCTGCTCACTGAATTGTGGGAACCATGAGGTCTGTTCAGCCTCAGCTTAGATGCAGCAGGGGAAGGGTAGCTAGAATAACAGAAATAAAGTTAATATTTATGAAAAACACACATAAGGAATATGCTAATCCACTTAAACACAGAGAATGTGGTAATAATACAACACTTAAGAGGAAAATTCATACACGTCTTCAGAGACAAGGAAGAGGAATTGAGGAAGGAGGCCAGAACTGTCTAAAACGGTGTGTATCGTGATGAGGGCAAAGCAGTGAAAATCCACATGGTCTCCAGAGAAAGCAGGAGGAGAGAACACTTAAGAACAAGGGTTAAACTGTAGGAATCAACCAATGTTAGGTGATAGGAGAAGGGAGAGAAATGAAACTGTTAGGCAAAGATAATTGGAAAGTAATCATTCGTTACTATCGACCTCTAATCTGCATATAGATGTGCTATTTGAATATTCTATTGAAGTATGTTTTACAGATTTACTGTCAATCAAGATAGGATATCATATGATATGATATGATGTATGTGTGTAAGATTGCAAGCCAAAATGTGCTTAATACTGGTCAGGATTATGAAAAATATATATACTATATATTATTCTCAATACACTAACCTGCTTTTGAAGAAGCATTATGGGAATCTAAAGTTTAGAAAATTAGAACAACCTTTTCCCCCCATATTTTCTAAGTGGAAAGAGTTCTCTAGGGTGAGAAATATGAAGTATATATCAGTGAACAAAATTATTTTGAAATGGGAAAGAGTTTGTAAACTATTCCAATTCCATTAAGAAAAAAGAAAAGCATTAGGAGAAAAAAATTCCTTATGTCTTTAAAATTAAAGGAGTTAATTTTTAATCCAAAGTCAGATAAATAAAAATGGTAAACAAGTAAATGGCCATTGGCATTCTTAAACATACTTTTTGCAAAGTCTGAATAGTAAATCATTTTTATTTTTTACCTCAAAGTTTACAACAGTTTCAAATTCCTCATATATTAGAGACTGTGATTTGATTCAGAGTGGAATTAGGGAAGAATATAGGATAATGTGAAGCAATTTTAAAGATGACTTACTTAGATTATAAACATATACTATAAAAATTATAGTGTTTTATAAAAAGAAATGAAAGCTATTTAACCAAAAATGTAAATTATTTCTCCTTAAAAGTATACATTTATACAATGTATTAGTATAAATTCATTTTTAAAAGAAGGGGACAATGAAAGCATCCTACTCAAGCCAATTTTCTTAACTGAGTTAGAAAGTTTTCCTTAAACTGAACTTATAAATGGGGGCCTAGTAGACATAAAGTCACCATCACTAGGCTCTCTGTTAAAGTAATAAACTGTCTACAAAACAATGTACTTTTTTCCTTCATTGGACTATATCATTTGAGCTCTAAATTGAAAGCAATATTTAAGATATACAGAATAATATAAATTTCTGTAAATTATCAGAAATTGCAAGGTGACATTTAAATAAATATAAATTTAATCTATTGTAATTAAAATTACATAAGGGCTACAGAAAAAGTACTTAAAACACAGAAAAAGAAAGGTTAAAATTCTACCTTTGCTGACATTTCTACTCCCAATTGGATGATTTAATTAATGTCCTCCAGATGCTTAACAACAAAACTGTATATGAGCCTAAGAAAATAAAGTACCTGGCCACAGGGGGAGCAGAAGAAGATGGTGGAGGAGTAAGACAGGAGATCGACAGCCTCCCCACAAATACAATAATGTATTTGGCCATGGAACCAATGTTAACAAGGCTAACATTTTTAAAGTATTCTTTTCGTGTGCCAAAGCTCACTGGTGACAAAAAAAAAAAAAAACAGAGACTTATTTTTAAACTCAGTGCATTAATTCAAGAAGAGGATATTTATATTAATTTAATAATTTTTGTCTCATGATTTTCTAAAGGTTGCTGATCAATTCTAACCAAGAAATATCTCTACCTAAACTTGCAAATTAATATATAACATATATATGAGGCCACTAAATACACTTTTGGATCAGAGGGGTAAAAAGCCAATTAAATATCTAAGTTCTACTTATACTTTCGTTGAAAAATTAAAACTTTTTTGGTCATTTAAATGATTAAAATTTGCATATTCTGTTTTTTACTTTGGGGAATCAAATTGAGTCAACACTTTCGCCAGCTTATGTGCATAATTAAGCAACAATTTTATTTAAGTTACAAAATGGTATCAAAAAAGCACTCTATTTTCTGAACTTGCTATTTTCCACTGAAACAGACATTAGTCGAAGACATATACACTGAAAAATATGTTCTGTAGGATTATATATACATATACATTTATATTAAACATTATACACACACATATATATACACACACACGCACACACTCATAAATCAGACTGGAAATTGTAACAATGGCGTGTTCACGACATGAGTTATTCTAGTAAAAATTTGTCTTTCAAATAAGTGTAAACCGAAGATAATTCTTTCTGCTAATTTTTAAGTGGGATATTTAAGGTATTTTAAGGATGCCCTGACATGTAATGACAAGAGGTAATAAGAACTGGGGCTTTCCTGATGGTCCAGTGGTTAAGACTCCATGCTGCCAATACTTGGGCTAAGAGTTCAATCCCTAGTCGGGGAACTAAGATCCTCGCGCATGCCATACAGTACAGCCAAAAGATTAAATAAAGAAATCTGCCTACTAAGGCTGTTTTCTGAAAAAAAAGGGAGAGAAAGATAGTAAGAATGGAAAGATACTGGTGGTAACAAAAAGGATAGAAACATCTACTGGTACTCTTTTCAAGTGCTTTTGCATCATACTTGGCCTAAAGGACCATACAAAATTTCAGATCTTATAGAAACAAAAGGCAAGCAATCACTTAAGAGTTTTTACAAATGATATTTTTCTCTACTCTTTAAGTATAAAAAGGGAAAAGTGAAAGCATTGCAGGCATTTTGTGTTCAGTAGGACTGACTTAATAAGGCTGAAGTACAGTCCCTAAAATCTACGTTTGGTTATATGACACAAAGTGTTTACATGGAATCTAAAAACAAAGTTTAAGAATGCAGTTATTAGCAGCACAGTTCCAAGCACTGAAGACATCTTACACATCAAATCGTCTGAGTGAAGGCTTCAATCTGCTCAGAAACACCCACAAGTGGTTTCTGTCTTGCAAATGTGATGTGGAATTTAAAGGCATCCTGGTACGAAATTGCTGCCTTCCAGATGCCTCTTCAATCTGAAGATGAAGTGGTTTGATAGCACAGAGCGCTGTTTTGTAAGCATGAGAGTTCAGAGTGATCCTTGGGAGGGTAAGAATCCTTGAAAAAGCCGCCACTGAAGAGGTGAGGCCGTGAGTTTGGAGCGCGAGAATTCAGAAGCAGGACTGACAAAGAAAGGACTGAACCTCAATCTAATCTGGACATGGAAGCCAGAGGTCCAGCCCGAATCATCTGCCACTGAGGGTCTCGGGCTTCTCTGGTGCCATCTAAATGAACCTGTGCTACCCATGTTCTCAGACTGGGTTTTGGTGGGAGAGTTTTTCTGTAGATTTTTTTTAAAAATCAGAGGGTTAGCACTGAGTTCTGTTACAATGAACATTTTTTTAAGCAGCTACCATCAATCATTATTAAAAATGAAAATATCTGCACAATTAATGGAAGTCTTCTCCATGTAATATACTTAGCTTAACTGGAAACTCGCTATGTGCCCATATTGCTTATTTCACCACCGACTAATGAAAACTTTGCCAAGTGCTAGCCTTTCTCCTCAGGTCATTGCTCCCTGGATGCCCTCATTCCAAAGGCCACTTTGGATCAGCTCCTTTCCTTTTATCTTCGTGGAGGCCCAACTAGTTCCTCAGGTGAGGCTGCCTAAATATTATTAACCATAACAGTTTATACTACCATAGAATCTTTATTACCTTACCATACCCGGGAGATTTACTTGTCAGACTAATATTTTTACTAATCTGTTGTGCCAATACTGTGTGCGCACAATTATAAGTTTTTGCAATATTCTCAGCGAATTATACAAATCCTTAAGATTTGTTTCTGGCTGAATCTAGATAGTAGAGGAGGAAACTTCCTTAAAAGGGAAAAAAACGCTCCTATTAACATGTTATTCTTACTTTTGATTTTTAATACCCAACTATCTCTATGCAGCCTTTATAAATGAGAAGAAAATTAAAGTCAGTGCAATTTTCTCAATTTTGTCTTACTAAAAATTTAAACACATCTGGCAAGAAAACCTAATTCTCTTTCATCTCCATGTAATAAAAAGCCCTAAGTTTAAAAAACAAAGTGGGCATACTTCACGGGTGTTACTTTCACCAGCATTCTTTTCTGGCCCTGTTTCAATTTCTGTCTGCTTGCTGGTGAACGAGAGGCTGCGGTCTGAAGGTTAACATAACCTCGATGACAGACAAGAAGCTCCTTGGAGATTGACTGGGCTTGTGCAACAGCTCCCTAACCAGGGCTGCGCTTTCTTCTTTGCTGCTTCTCTAACTCTCTTTTCAAATAGAAAAAGGGAAAAAAAGACAGAGAGAGAACGCCTGCTAATGCATCATTTATAAATTACCTTGTTATGGCAAAAACAAAACACCGCTTTGAAAACCAAACAAACGCCTGCTGCAGACCCCAGCCCGTTTGATGGAGGCCCTTCAAAAGAGTCCCCGGCTTCGCGGAGGCTGTTTATGTGGAGACTTCGATCGGTACCTGCTGTCCCCCGTCACTCCCTGGAAACTTGGCGGCAGATGTTGCCGCGTTAAGTTGTCTCTGAAGTGGCTCTCCGTCCTCGTCTCCCCACCGCCACGGAGTCAGACTGCATTAGATCTCTTTATTCGCGCCTAAGGCAAGTTCGGGAGCGCAGCTGTGTCCACCCCCTGCTCCTACCTTTGGTGTTTCAGGCCTGCAGGCAGCGAGAGGGAGACCAAAACGGTCCTGCCGCTCTCAACTACCTCCGCTGACAATCCGGCCGCTCGCTACGGGCCGGGGGAGGCCGCCGCCGCCGCCGCGGCCAACAGATGTCGGCGACAACCTGCGAGCTCACACCTGGACGCGCCGCCCGCACCTCGCGCCCGCGCGCTGAAACATTCATGACTCCGAGGACCCGCGGCCGCCATCAAAGCCCGGCCCCCGGGCCGCCCGCAGCCCCGCCGTCCCGCCGCCTGGCGGGGGCTGGCGGCGCCCACAGGTAGCCGGAGCGCGGGGGCCGAGCCGGAGGTGCCTGGCGCCGCTTTGATACTCGAGGCCTGAACTTCAGTTACTTGATCAAGGGCTTCAGCTCGGCCGCGGATGCTGCCACTGAGCCCGCTGCGGCCTCGGAGCCATGAAAGGAGAGCCATTTGGCTGGAAATTCAGCGTGACGGGCCTTGCCGGGAAATGTGCGTGACTCCGGGTTTGGTTCTACGGGCGCGGATGTGTTTATGAAACTAGACTCTCAAGAGGCAGAGTCTGCAGTAAACAATTTATAAATCCATGACAGGATGGGTTTTCAGGGTGGAAAGCCGCGCTGTTGACTAAGGGGAGGTGGTGTTATTTTGGAACCATCAGCCACAAGCTGAAAACAATGGTGTTTTATTCTCTCTTAGGCAGTTTTGTGGTGTCTTTTTTTACCCCCCAAAGAAAGAGCGTGACTATTACTTTCTTTAAAATTGAGAAATGAGAAAGCGTTCTCATTTGTTTCTTGACAATATACAGCAAAACTGCATCCATGCCCAACGAAATGAAAATGTTTCCAAAAGTCCTCCTAATCTCTGCAATGTACAAATTGCTTTAAACACACACACACACATACACACACACACACCTCTTATACCATTATGCACACATGTCACAAGAAGCATAGTCAAAAGTAAACACACTCAAACCTTTACAAGCACAGAAAAATCACAAAATTATTTGCAAAATTTATTTACCAGTTTGTTGATAAGGTTAAGTTTTTCTTAAAAAGAACTGACCTTGAACAGCTAATAACATATATTCCAATGAACTATTCGATATGCAGAGACAAATCTTTTTAGTGGGAAGCAATATTGATACATATATATATACCTATATATACTATATATATAGTACATACATATTTAAGAAATATTTCATGAGTTGTCCGAGTAGTCAGAGATCTGTATTTTAACTTAATTTTATCAAGTACTGATTGGTTTCAGGGGAGTCAAGTTGAAGATAGAATTTTATCCTTCCTTGTGCTGGCGGAGCCTAGTCATAGGTAAATCTAGCTATCTAAATGTGTCACAAAAAAACCTCCAAGACTAATTTTCTCATTAAGTGATTATGCCCCCGCTTGCCTAGGAAATCCAAAACTAAGAATAGGCAGAAAACTAGAGGACATTGCTACTTGGACATCTTCGTCTTCTAAATTTAAATTTTCCTCTACTCCATGTAATCCTATGAGATAAACCATATCTATATAAACGACGTTGATAAAAACCTTGGAGTTCAGACAGTTTAATTTTTGAGAGCTTACCTAACTAGCCACAATAAATAGAAGGTTACAGTGAGCCATGGTCTTCTTCTCCTGCACAGATAATTACGAAAGCAAAGCATCCCATCTTACCATCATACATAAAAATTTAGCTGTGCCAAATATGTTCTGTATCATTTATTCTCCTCCTACCTCTGGGTCTTCAATTTCTTACTAGGTAAATTAAGTTTCTCAAATGAAAGTTATTCTAAAGCAAAAGAAAAGTACTGGAATTTTTAAAATATTATATGATCTTTTTAAAAAATAAACTCTATCAAATAAAGAGGACCTGGTAGATGATACAAAGGTGACAGAAACTCAGATATTCTTAATAATCTTTATGAAACATGAAAAATGGGGAAATGAGAAATAAAAAGAGGGGAGGGCAAAGATTTCCCAGGCTGTCTAAAGGGAAAAAGTTATATGCTGTAAACTATAGGTCTGACATCAAACCCTAGTCTATAAAAATAATAAATATTATAAAAGATCATAGCAAGAATTAGAAGTAAGAAAAAAGTCATGTCAAAATTACTTGATTTCCAGGACCAAATAATTTTGCATCACTGATTTGGTTGAATGGGGGAATACAGAAATATAATTATACCTTAAATACAGAAAATTAATAAAATTTATTAAATATCCTTGTGAATAAGATGGTAAATTGAGTTAATACTATTGGTGGGCTTCTACCTTTACCATATTCATTTTAATTAACAGTGTGTAGTGTCAATCTGTGTGGAAGGTGCTCATGGAGTACCCCACTGAGGTCTGAACTTGAACTAAGTGACAAAAATTTACAGTTGACAAAATTTTGGAAGCAGCAAAACCATCAAGAATAGGTATTATGAATAAACATTAAATCAGACTGTGTCAGACACACACAGAATCATAATATATATCTGATGGAAAAGCAAATCAATTAACTGAACCAACAATTGATATTTACTAAGTTTAAAGTCCTGCATTTAAACAAAAACAAATTTAAAAATCATAAATCACACATATAGGTGAAGAGTGAAAAAAGTGGTAAACAAAAAACTGGGAAACAATAAAAGTTTACTATCTTTTGCCTATATTTTTTAAATACAAAATCTTTAAAAACTGAAAGTTTTGTGTTAACTGTGTCACTAAAATACATTTGGAAGAAAAAACTGACCTGAACTAACTGGAGCATATTTATGGTCTGTTATTATCCACCTGTAGTAATCAATATTTCTGTAGCAGAATGTCTCAACATTGAGCTCAGGAGATGATGCTTTCCACAGTATATAAACAGATATACGGATTGTATCAGATTCCTAAAATCTGAAAGATTCTGAGTTTTGAAACAACTTAACCTCAAGAGTTAGGATAAAGGTTCCAGGATTATATCAGACTGAAGAACGAGCAAATTCTCAAAAAAACAAAAACAAAGGAAATTTTGGTCAAAATAATGAAAGCATTATTCTGCAATCATGGAAAAATAAATGATGCTTTAACCTGCTGGGGCAACATGTAAACTATTCTAGCACCATAAGAAGAACATTAGATTTACTTGGTATCTAACAAAGTGTTTCGTACATTTTAGACATTAGATAGATATTTGTTTGAATTAATGAAAGAATGATTATAATGCATCATTCAGAAGCACAAATGCATCGATTTATCCAAACTCAAAGATTTTCTATTCCCAATTCATCATTCTGGCTTGAATCCCCAACCTCCAGACTATTTTTTAAGCCACATATCACTGTTCTTGGCTATCTCGGAGATTTTGCTCATGATGCTTCACCTGTGGAAATGCTCATTCCACCTAGCTCCACCTGATGAAACCTAATGCATTTTCAAAGATAGCAGGCCTCTATTTTTTGATGAAACATTCCCAGATTCCTCCAGGAAGAGTTAATGTCTCTTCCTCCATGTACTCAAGAGTCCTTGATGTTTATCTGCATATGGCTTAGATCATGTTCTGGAATAAATTTTATTTTTGTGTGTATCCCAAAGTTTAGATTTCTTAAGGGCAAAGGCCATTATCTGTACCCCTCAATATTACCAGATGCTATTACTTGTGCATATTTATTATCTATAAGTTAGTGAATTAAGTCAAAATTAGTACAAATAAGAAAAGGCCATAAAACTAAATTTTAGTCATGAGAGGAATCACAAAGGAATATAGAAGGTTGCTGACGAGAGTGTTGGAACCACTCTTGTTTTTGCTAGTACATCTTCAGTGCTACCACTATACCCAACACTTAAAATGTTGAAAATTAATGTCTAAGTTGGGGGACAGAAAACTAAGATGATGCGTGAAAACAATTTTAAAACCTATAAAGTGAAAGTCTAGCATATTGAAGAAGAGAGTTGTTATATGTTGTTTGAGAAGCAGAACTCTAGATTATGCATTAATTTAAACAGAGGCACAAACTTCATTAAATACAAGAACTTTGTATTAACCACAGTGGTTTGGTAATGAAAGAGCCTGCTTCACAAACCACCTGATTCTCTCTACCTATGGTCACAGCAAAGGATAAATGATCTGTTGGGAATATTCCAGGAATATTTTCTCAAATTGGTTTTCTAAATGGTTGAACTCAGATGTTTTAAAAATTATCTCCATCTCATAGAAGTAAAATCTTAAGATTTAGATGTTTTGATAGTTTAAACACCATGCTAGAATCATATAACACTAAATAAAGCTTGGCACTGAAAATATTAATCTCATCAATTATTTCATCCTTAAAAGAATAATCTAGCTTTTCCCCAACAGATCCCAGGTACAAACCTCATCTCCTTCCTGAGGTCGCATCAAGGAAACTCGGTCATACTGCCTCCGCAACAAAGCCCAGAGCGCATCCAGCCGACCCTAAAGGGAAACATGAGCTGTCAATCTCTGGGAAATGTACTCAACCTCTGCTTGCTAGATAAATGAGCTAAAATGAAGAAGATAAAGTCTTTTCCTCTACTCTCATTTCTTTCATTAACTAAATGAATAAATAACAAAAACGGCATTTCTTGTTACTGAGAAATGACTCAGTTGTTAGGAGGTGACTTGAATGTCTGCTGTTTGATATAACTTGGTCCTCCTTCAGGGAGACTACGAGGATTACACTTTTGGAATTGCAGTTAAATCCCACAACGTTTGAACAGTCACCTTAATTGGCGTGTACCACTTGGTCTGAGGAGGCTGGTGTGTGGGTTTGGATCGAGGTGGTCTGGGTCTGACGGGTTCCTCTGGTTCTTCAGGAAGGGTTACCACAGCATTTTTGGCTTTCTCTAGCCTTGCACCTTCTTCTGTAGATCCTTTATCACCCCAACGAACCTTTAAAACAAAGGGAAATACTGCTATCAGACATACAGTGGCCCAGGAGAACAGACTCTTGTTCAATTGGTTCTTGGCTCAACACCTCAGAGTCAAAAGATGAGTAGGTAACCTAACTCCAAATTCCTCTTCTTCTGAGATTTAACAGGTTTTTCACTACTCCTTATGTATTTAATATCAAGATCCTAGAAATAAAGACCCTTTATAAAAATTTGGCATCAACTAAATTTGATACAACCATTTCTCCATTATTTCAAATAAGGAGTTAATTTGTATTTTACAACAGAAATGTGTAATTATATTCTTTCGGTATGTTCTCCTTCTAGCTAAACACACACCCCTATATACTGATGACAATGGTTGAAATAGATGGTAATCATGATGATAATTAGCATTTATTGAATAATTATCATGTGCCAAGCTGCATTTAATCCATACAAAAAATGCTATGAGGTAGATACTGTGTTTTTTGCTTCCCATGGAGGAAACAAAGATATACAAGGTTAAGTGATGAGCCCAAAGCCACACAGTAAGTAGCAAGACAGGGCTTTGAACATGTTAGTCTGAAGTGGACAAGATGTTTCAACTAGGTTCGAATTTTACAAATATATTTTATACAAGGAGTTAATTTTTCCTTCCAAAGTTTCCATCAAGTTTGAGTAAGGACAAAGGTATGATTAAACTTTTGCCTTTGGAAGTAAAAATAATTATATGTGTTTTATCTTCACTTTGTAAAGCAGCTCTCAGTCTTCAGTTCCTCTGCTCATATGCATATGGTTATTTGACATATATATACATTTTTCATTAAGGAAGACAAATCTGAAAAGACTCTGAAGAGAAGAATTCAGAGACATCAGAGATTTCCACAAATTTGGGGGAATTCCTTTCTCTGAAAACCCTGGACACTGAAAAAAACTGCACGGTCAAATGATGTTTTCTTTATTTTTCTGTGAAAATTGGCTAAATCTGAGCCAAATTTTTTTCAAGTGTGGGCATGTGAAGAGGATGCAGCCCCTGGAGAAAGGTTTTGTTCATCCAAGAGCAGCAGAGAAGTCTAAAAAGCAAGGATGTTACCAAAGAAGACAAAAATAAGTGAAGCTCTAAAAAGAAAAGGAAGGCCTGTCCTGGGCACGCAGTGTGTCACCAGTGTTAAGTAATTTCTACAAAGAAAAAATGATTAATAAGCTTTTTAAAAGCATTTTAATGACCTGAATTAGCGGACAGGAATACAGATGATTACTGTTCATAGAAAGATCTATTCATAGCTTTTTGATAAGGCTTACTTAGATGTTTTTACCTTTTTTTAACTACAATTTTAGAATAGGTTTTCAATTTCAAGTGGACCCTGTTGAGTCATTAAAATGTATCTGTATCTTTCAGTGTGATCAGTGGTACTAGAATGTTCTTTATGAGGTTGTTAAAACTGTTTTAAACACCATTAAACCTTTAGAGCTAGATAGTTGGCTTTCTTTCCAGAGAAATGACCTTCTCTTTCAAATCAGTGTCTTCACCTAGAGTAATTAAAACTTTAAAAATCTTTAGATATATCTAAATTGAACTAAAAAATCCTAAAACCAGGACCCGTCTCCTGCAGTTGTAAAGTCTCTATTCTAAGGGGGGAAAAAAGAGATACAGTCAAATAATATCATAACTCAGAGAAGTAATTCGGAGTAGAAGTATCAGTAGGTAAAATTTAGGACCATTCAGAAGTTACAGATTTTTAACTCAGATTTTAACTAGTGCAGCATTCACAGTTGGTATCACAGAGGTAATGGTAACTGTATCCTTCCTCTAAGTAACACTGGCACCATTCTCAGATAAAGAACACGAAGACAGCTGAACAGGAGTTCTCGCCCAATATGGCATTTCTAAGGACTCAACTACTAAACAACTAAATGTATGATACTAGGCTGGTGGAAAAGTCCATTTTACAACTTCTTATGGGAAAAACTGAATGAACGTTTTGGCCAACCCAATATATAGTTGTTGTTGCTATTGTTTAGTCACTAAATTGCATCCAATTCTTTTGCGACCCATGGACTGTAGCCTGCCAAGCTCCTCTGTCCATGGGATTTTCCAGGCAAGAATACTGGAGTGGCTTGCTGTTTCCTTCTCCAGGGAATCTTCCCGAGCCAGGGATTGAACCCATGTCTCCTGCACTGGCAGGCAGATTCTTTACCTCTGAGCCACCAGGGAAGCCCCCATTATAGTTGCTGAGGTCTAAAATAAATGCATTACATAAATCCATTATTCTTAGCTCATCATAGCTGTTTCATCATTATCACCATCACCACAAACAACAGCACGATCAATTCTCATTCAGCTTCAAATTCTAAAGCTAGGAAACACTATATAGAGTTTTCCTTAAACTCTTAAAAACAATTAAATATATTACACACTTATATGTATAAATTTTAATATTTTAGTTTGACCACATTGAGATAGCCAAAAAGGATAAGAGAATAACAAGAACAGGTTGCTAAAGGCAGCCTTGACAAAACTGATATATCTGACTTTTGACTATTTTTAAAAAAGTGCAAGTTTGATAGCTACGTGTTTCCAATTCTATTTGGTTTTCATGATAAACAATGAAATTCCATAATTTCTGAGCATATTCAGAGGTTGTATCATAAAGGAGCAATTTCAGAACTGAGAAAAGAAACAAAAACAGTTTCCTGCTGCACTGCCAGAAACACACATGTGAAGTCATCAGGTACCGTGGATCAGTTGTTCTAACAGCTGTTATTAACATCAGTTCAGCTCCAGCTTTCTGCAAATTGCCATTACCACAGTGTTTAAATATTTAATGTAAAGGAGAAGGAAGAAAGACTTTCTACTAAAATTCCTATACTGGCTTAAAATAACATTTAGTTACAAAGATTTATTTTTTAATTCAGATGTACCATGATTTCTATAATTCCATTTACTTTCCCTTTAAGGTATTTATTTTTTAAGGAAAATACTTTCCAGATCTCAATAGGCATGATTTTAAAACAAGGTATGTTTTCTATTTTTCCTCTCCAAGTTTAAATAAATTCATGCTTAAAAAAGTCTAATGGTGCTAAATTCTCAGTATATTTTTATTGTGTATTTTTACATATTGTGTTTCCCCTTTGTGATGCCCATATTTACTTGCTCATTTTTTCCATCATCCCATCCTTAGTTCCACCTCACTGATAGACTAGTCCATAAAATATAGCCAAAATTATCTATGGTTAGGGAACTTCCCCGGTGGTCCACTGGTTAAGACTTTGCCTTCCAATGCAGGGGGAGTGGATTTGATCCCTGGTCCGGGAAGTTAAGATCCCACATGCCTCACAGCCAAAAAAACCAAAACATAAAATAGAAACAAACAATATTGTTTCAAAAAACCAAAATGTAAAACAAATTGAACAAATTGAATAAAGACTTTAAAAATGGTCCACATTAAAGAAAAAACTTTAGAAAAATTATCTGTGACTAAAATGGACTCTGATTTATTAATAGTAAATGAGTCCTCATAAATTTTCTTCAGCTAAAAAGGAAGGGCAATGTAATTTCATATCAATTAAGTCAAAACTAAAACACAAATAAATAAATTTCAATTCAACTAAATTTTAAATAAAAGAGTCAATAACTCTTAAAACTTGAAATGCGAGTTACTCAAGGACGTTCATGGCCCATGGCTTTCCTGACCATATTCCAATAATACGCCTTTTAACTTGGAGCCCGTTCAGGAGCTCATGCATATGCTTTTCTTTTCTGTAGAAAGAGACTCCTAATCTCTGGAATACTAGAATATTGGAGAAACAAAAATCTGCCACAATTCCTCATGTTTTCAATAAGAACAAATATACCAGGTGGCTCAGATGGCGAAGGACCACCTGCAATGCAGGAGACCTGGATTTCATCGCTGGGTTGAGAAGATCCCCTGGAGAAGGGAGTGGCTACCGACTTCAGTGCTCTTGCCTGGAGAATCCCATAGACAGAGCTTCCCGGCGGGCTACAGCCCACAGGGTCGCAAAGAGCTGGACACGACTGAGCAACGGAGCACACACGCAATGTATTTGATCCCCACTGTCACGTGGTATTTTATATGTGTGGATTTCACAATGGAATGAGGCTTATTATTCTGATATAAATTAGTACATGCTCACTGACAAATAGGTCATGAACAAGCAGGGAAATACATAACACAAACTGAAAATCACTCCATTCAAAGAAAACTACTAACACGTTGTGCCCATTCCTGTCTAACCGTTTTCCCCCCGCATACATCTTCTTATATACATGCTGTGCCAGGATCTGTGTTTAATAATAAAGTCATGATATCAATGACAAAATCCCTCCAACTGCTCCCTTGGATGGGAGGCTGGCTTATCTCTGCCACGTTAAGGGGTCAGTGCTGACAGGGCTTGCTTATTATTAATTATTCCATCACATTGAAAAATATGTCTGTGGTGATAAGAAGACCTCATTTGATGGTTAAGATATAATATTTAAGTTTTATTTTAATCCACACTTTTTGCCAGTCTAAAAATTTAATACATTCTATAAATGATATTTAATATTAATTATGATTATTCATAAGTGGCAACTAAAACCTATTTTTTAAAAGCCTTAAAGGCACTTCCTCTACATTTGTGATAGGGTCATATCCACTCTACTGAATATTTTAACATTTTTTCCTCCCCAAACAGTACTTAACTACTGACTCTTCAAAGACAAGCATTGTTGCAACTTTAAGTAGTTGGCTTCTTCAAAGCTGATGTTCTCTGTCATCATTTTTTCCAAAACAGTGAGGAAAATCCCTAATTTTGTTTTGCCCTTTAGAATTCATGAGTCTTATCAATGCAATCCATTGGCTAATGAAGTCAGTTCTTGCACAGTTTTGAAATGGCTAGAATTATTCCATGGAAAAAAACTGCCCAAAAAAATACCACATGTTAAGAAATACTGGATGGTATTAGGAAATTGAGCTGTGAAAAGTAGTTTCCATGGCTTAACAGTTCTAAAAATATATATTCCAGATTAGCAGGTTCTATTTTTTTTTAAGATATACCAACCTCCATTCTTTTAATTCCTCCAACACCTCGACCACCATAATAGGAAGCATCCACAGTTGGCCATTTCTTGGTAGGCAGAGGTTCTTCTTCCTCCTATGCAGATACAAGTTTTTAAAAATGTGTTTAATTAATTTCTTAAACTGTTACTTAAGTCAGAACTGGCTCACATTTAGATATTTTTCTGAATAATACCACTGGTATGGAAGAAATACAGTAAAAATTACACATAGCACATGTGTATGTACTTCTGCTTACGTGTATAAATTTCAAGTGAAGTTCTACAGAATATAAGGGCTCCTTTCATTCCACAATTCATGGAATCTACCTTATTTTGCTAGGCTACCAGAAGTTGCTCCTTAACTATGAACTTCATTTGTTTTTTCCAGATTTATTCATCATTTCATATGTAAAAAGATAAAACATTAAAATTAGGACCACATTTGAATGATCATTTAAAGTCTCAACATATGTGTAAATTTGAACCCTGTAAAATTGGTACTAAAAAGGTAGTTGAGAAGCTTTGAAAATGCACAATGCCATGTTTCTTCTTGCTAACATAATATTACTAGTATATGCCACATACTAGTAATATAATATTTAATATATACTATATTAATGGTATAGTAATACAGCATATAGCAGTAATATAAAAGTAATAATAATTTTGAAGAAAGTAATAATATCTTTAAACTGCAAGCCTGGATCTTCCAACTTTTTGTAAATAAGGTCAGTAACAGCATATTATTCATATATTGGTATAAAAGTAAATTAAATCTCTATGTACTATTGCTCCTGACGGCCAGTCTATGTTTATCAATGTATGAAGGTCCCATCTTCTAACATGTAAAAGAAACCACAGGTTTGAAAAATAACAAGTAACTTTCATAAACTCAAAATTCAGTATATCAGAGTTACCTAACAACAACAACATAATTGATTAGATCTGGGCATAATATCTAAATACAAAAAAAAAAAAAATACCCACATCACTTATTAAGCACTCATTTACCTCTTTTGGTGCAGAAGGTGGTGGTGGAGGAGGATCCTTGATAACCTGTACCAAAAAAAAAAATTAAATGTAGGAACTTCAGTGGCATCGAGAGGAGACAATAAGAATGTACAAAAATAATTAGATTAGTAAAATACTGTGGTGGTGCCAAAGATGTCCCTGATCAACTTAGCTTCTCAATACTTATGCCCCTATTGCCCTTTTAAACTAGGTTTTGTTAATTAGCTTTTGAGTAACTAGCAACTACTAGTAGTTTTTTTTAACTAACTAGCTAACCAACCAGCACATTCACTCACTTTATCTTTATGATGTAGATACATTATAGCTACATTTTTCAGGCAAATAACAAGAAAACTGTCAAATATCTTGTACTAGGTGTTTCTTCTAATGTTAAAATGCAAACATTTTTCACTAGATTACAGCTTGTTCCCTCAAATGGAGAGGGTATTTACTAGCAAACTCTTCCTGCTGTGACTCACTGATTCTTTTCAAATTGACATATAAAAATCAGCTTGCATTGGATGAGATAAGGGAAATGAACATACTCTCTTTCCCCACCTTTTTTTTTCTAGAAACAAATCAACCTTTGAGCTAAGATTCCTTTCCTGTGAATCATTACTCAGTAGATTATTTCATCAAGTCTGATATGATTAATTCTTTATGTGAGAGGAATATAAACTGAAATCTGATTTAAATGATCTTCACTGGTATTGGGGTATCTGGACTTTCATACCATCCTGGTAGAAAATGACTGACCAAGTGCCAATGGCTTCTGATAATTCGGGTACACATCCAAGTCTGTATACTAAGAAGGAAAACTTTGAAACTATAACTGCTTCTCTTCATTTAAGGTCAAATGTTTCAATTCTGTTATTAGATGCTTAAAATTTTAAAGGAGTAGCTTTGAAAATTAATATCATCAAAGAATTCTTTTAGTGTACCAGTATCTTCCTATTATCATGAATATGTTTTTATTTGTTTTTTAAACGTTTTATTTTGTATTGGGGTATAGCCAGTTAACAAACAATGTTATCATAGTTTCAGGCGAACAGTGAAGGGACTCAATCATGTATATACATGTATCCATTTTCCCCCAAACTCTTCTCCCATCCAGGCTGCCACATAACATTGAGGAGAGGTCCATGTGCTGTACAGTAGGTCCTTGTTGGTTATCCAATTTAAATATAGCAGTGCTTACATGGTCCATCTCAAACTCCCTAACTATCCCTGAATGTGCTTTTTACAGACTGCTTATAGTTTAAAGATATATACCAAATCACTTCCAGGTTAATGATATAATTCTGATATTCTCACCAAAATAATTAGAGGTGGGAAGTGAATAGGGTTACAGATGAAATAAGATTAGCCATAATTAAGAATCATTCAAAGTGTGTGAAGACATGGAGGATTCATTATTTTACTCTTTCTCTTTGCATAGGTTTGAAATTTTCCATAATGAAAGGTTTTTTAAAAATATTTAGAGAACTGACTCATAATCTTTTTTATGTATATTACTTTCATCATTCTAATTTTGGTTTAGATCTAAATCTCAGGAAGAAAAAAAAACAGGCAGTAACCACAATCACATGGATATAACTGGACAGTAATTTAATCTGATTGAATCTCTAATTCATCATAGCATTTGAATGCTACAAGAAATGCTGTTGTTTTTACTTAACCCTTTTATTATCCAAGTTTATTTTATCAATAAACATAAAATTCCAGTTCTTTTTGGTAATAACAAAGGATAGAAATCTGTGGATTTTGAGATTTAGCCCAGAAATAAATGCCAAGAGAGGATAAAGATTTAAAATAATACTGTAGTAAAATTAGACAAAGGTTATCATGCTACAGGTGCATTTCCTTTATAAAAAGGAAGCACTCCACTTATTTGCAGGGCAGGAATGGCGATGCAAATGTAGAGAATGGATACGTGGACAAGGTGAGGGGAAAGGAGAGAGTGGGATGAACAGAGAGTGGCACTGGCGTATATAACTAGCTTGTGGAAAATAGACAGCTAGTGGGAAACCGCACAGGGAGCTAAGCCCATTGCTCTGTGATAACCTGGGGTGGGTGGGAGGGGAGTGGAGGGTGGACGGGAAGCTCTAGAGAAAGGGGGTGTATGTGTACAAACAGCGGACTCACTTTGTTGTAGAGAAGAAACTAGCACAACACTGTCAAGCACTTATACTTCAATAATCAAATTAAAAAATAAAATAACAGTAATCTAGAAAATAAATGAAAAAAAGTATGGCAAATCAAAAAAAAGAAGCACGCAGGTCATTATCAACGTGCATGTCCAAAATAAGTGAAAAGCAGATCAGTCAATATTTCACAGTCAACAGAGTCAAAACCAACCTAATTACCTTCATTTAAAAGCCAATTCTTCTTCCTGTCTTCCCTATTTCTTTCAGGTAAACCATTTTCTTGAAAATTGCGGCCTTAAAATTTTCTCATAATCTATACTTTATTCTCACCTCTGAATGACTTCACCAAATCATGTACCATGGCCAACAGACTTTTTGAAATATTCCAGTCTCTGCAGTGTGTATGTAATGTATGCATCTGTCTCTTTCTCCCCACATTCCTATCTTTTCTTCTTTCCCCACCATGAATTCCCCAGTCTTCTCAAAGTAGTTCAGATTTCCTTAATATGCACGGATGCCTGTTTGTTCTCCCCTAGCACTGATCACAACTGATAATTTTATCCAATTCCAAAACACTGTACCTTCTGTGAGGATGAATTTTATGCCTGCTTTGTTCCTGGTTATATTCCCAGAACTTAGCAAAGTGTCTAGCAGAAAAGAAGAGAAGAAAGAAAGTTAGAAAGAGAGAAAAAGGAGTAAGGCAGGAAAAAGAAAAGAAGATGGAAGAGAGAAGGAGGAATGAAGAAGGGAAGAAAGGAAGGAAGGAAGGAGGAAAGGGAGGGAGGGAAGGAGAGATGAGAGGAGGAAGGAAGGAGAGAGGAAAAGGAAGGAAGCGAGGGGAAAGGAAGGAGGGAGGGCAGGAGGAGAGGAAGATGACAGGAAGAAGCAAGGATTCTTTACATTCCATTCCCATTCAGTTCAGTTCAGTTCAGTTCAGTCACTCAGTCGTGCCCAGCTCTTTGCAACATCATGGACTGCAGCACGCCAGGCTTCCCTGTCCATCACCAACTCTCACAGCCTACTCAAACTCATGTCCACTGAGTCGGTGATGCCATTCAACCATCTCATCCTCTGTCGTCCCCTTCTCCTCCAGCCTTCAAGCTTTCCCAGCATCATCAGGGTCTTTTCCAATGAGTCAGTTCTTCGCATCAAGTGGCCAAAGTATTGGAGCTTCAGCTTCAGCATCAGTCCTTGCAATGAATATTCAGGACTGATTTCCTTTAGGATGGTCTGGTTGGATCTCCTTGCAGTCCAAGGGACTCTCAAGAGTCTTCTCCAGCACCAGAGTTCAAAAGTATTAATTCTTCAGTGCTCAGCTTTCTTTATAATCCAACTCTCACATCCATTCCCATTATCACTACCTAAAATCATGAACTTGAGAGTCTTTGGACCTTAAAAATATCTAGTACAATATTTTTCAACTTCCCCAATGCATCCAACCAGAACCACATTATTCTGAAAAATCCCCACCTAGTTATCATCCAACTATGTCTGAATTCCTGCAATAAAGAGAAATTCACTACTTCACTAAGCAATTCACTCCACTGGCAAGGAACCCACATCATTTGAAAAATTTTCCCCTAAATGAAGCCAAAGCCTCCCTCTTCATAGTTTCCACTTTTTAGTACTGATCCTACAGTGTGAAATGTATACACACACACAGACAACTATTTTTAATTCCATAAGAGAGGGTTTCCTGTTTTTGAATACTAACCATATATCATCTGAGAGCTAAACCTCACAATCATTTTTCATGTAGCGATCTGAGATATTGGGTGATCTTGGTCAGTTTCTTTGGCATGTATTCATTTGTACAATATCTCAAAGTGTAGATTCTAGAACTGATAAATAGCATTTTAAGGGTGGCCAAGCCATTAATTAAAGGCATGGTACTCAGAAAAACCAGATGCACCCCTGGCAGTCCTCACCTTCATTCCATGCATTTTAATTAATAACATATTGAAAACTAGGATTGATCTATAATTACCATAGCTTTATTTTGGCATTAATGTCTACATGCTTTGCGTGTGTGTGTGCAAAGTCACTTTAGTCGTGTCCGACTCTTTGCAACCCTATGAACGGCAGCCTGCCAGGCTCCTCTGTCCATGGGATTCTCCAAGCAAGCATGCTGTAGTGGATTGCCATGCCCTCCTCCAGAGGATCTTCCCGATACAGGGATCGAACCAGTGCCTCAGTATGTCTCCTGCATTGGCAGGCAGGTCCTTTACCACTGGAGCCACTTGGGAAGCCCCGACATGTTTTACTTGTAGCTAAATTACACGTGCAGCTTGCTTCTCTGTCTCTAACTCATCCTTCATTCTAATCTATGCAGCCAGGTCAGTATTTTTCTAAGCTTGTTGTTGTCTGCCGTTCAGGCTCTAAGTTGTGTCCGACTCTTTGCAACCCCATGGACTGCTCCTCTGTCCTTCACCATCTCCCAGAGTTTGCTTAGATTCGTGTCCATTGAGTCGGTGCTGCTATTCAATCATCTCATCCTCTGCTGCCCTCTTCTCCTCTCGCCCTCAATCTTTCCCAGCATCAGGGTCTTTTCCAGTGAGTCAGTTCTTCACGTCAGGTGGCCAAAGTATTTGAGCTTCAACTTCAGCATCAGTCCTTATAATGAATATTCAGGGTTGACTTCCTTTAGAATTGATTAGTTTGATCTTCTTGCAGTCCAAGGGACTCTCAAGAAGCTCAACTGATTGCAATAGAAGCATAATTGATCATTCCTCTAGTCAAAATGGATCAAATGTTCCAGTGACCACAAGTGAAGTCAAGGAATGACTGAATTTCTGGAGGAAACTTACACATGATGCTTCCACTCAGTTTTGCAAATTATCCTAAAGTGCTCTAGAGTTCTTTCACTAGGAAGAGGCTACGGTACCTCCTTCATTCCAGTAAGTCTAAGTCTAATATACAGTACTCATTTTCATTTCCTTGTGAGGATTTTAAATTAACTCTGGTTACCACATGCACATCTTGTACGGGTATATGAATTTCTGAGAACGGAAACAGTATCCCCAATCCTATATTACATTATGTGCATGTGCTTGCTCACTTGCTTCAGTTGTGACTCTCTGTGACCCCATGGACTGTAGCCCACCAGGCTCCTCTGTCCATGGGATTCTCCAGGAAAAATAATGCAGTGGGTTGTCATGCCCTCTTCCAAGGGATTTTCCCAACCCAGGTATGCAACACGCATCTCTTATGTCTCCTGCATTGGCAGGCAGGTTCTTTACACTAGTGCCCCTATAGTTCTTTACACTATATCCCCTTGAGAATTACTGAACATCCACCGCCATAACACCTCTTTTTTCATGTCATATTTGTCATGCTCATTATCCTGCATAGCATCGTGTTTTAGCATGGATATGGGCAAATCAAGTTTCAATTTAAAATCCTCATATGACCACTGCTGACATCCTCACAACAGGATAATGAGAGGCATTTTTACCTTCTTTATTAGAGACTCTTTATCTGTTACCCTAAGCCGCATCCCGGAAAACAAAAAGTCCTTTTTGAGTGCATGAGTCCTCTTGCACTCTCATTGTTCAAACGCCTTAGCATGGCCCTCAATTCAGCCCTAACACTCTATCTACAAGATCTCTGTTTGTGTACCTTTAATTCCAGATTGACTGAAGATCCCTTTGCTACCCTCAATAAAATGGCCGTTTCCATATTAAGTCCCTTCCATCCTTCACAGAGCAGTCTACCAACTTTCCATTCCATTATCTAGAAACTTTAAAACTTTTAACAATATACACATTACCACACAGTTGAACCATTCATGTTTCATCAATTTGGGTTTATATGTTTATTTTGGAATTTTTCAACTACCCCTCAGAAGTGTTGATTTCTTAGGGGCAATATCATTTCTCCCTCTTTAAAAATATCACGGTGCCTAACAAAGTGCTGTGAAAACAACAGATACTAAAAACATGATTGAAAGTGAGTTGAAGGAATTAGTTGAGAATGTTTGCAAAGGCTCATAGCCAACCTCTAAATTTATTTTTTTTAATGGAGAAAAAAAATGTAAATGATAACTGATAAAAGATTTCCATGAAAATAAAATATTGCTAGTTACAAAGAAAATGAAGTATCAAATTTCTTTTTTGACCAATAAAATCCAAGAGCTAATGAACTCAAAGACAGATGGGAAAATATAAGACCAGGCTAAGTTTCTTCATCTGGGAAATAAATTTGATTCACTATAGGTCCTTTCCAAAATGAAAATTCTAAGAGAACGATAAAGACAAAGTATGTATCACAATACTTCCAATAGGTCTTTTGCTTCTATGCCTTTACATAATTAAGTAGGCCAAATGTCTACATGTATTTGTATTCACCTTATTTCAGAAAAGAACATTAGGGTTTGTTTTTCCAATAGTGTGTAATTAATTGTATGTATGACTAAATGCATGACTTATTATAAATTTAAATTGATTTTGAAATCCTGGTAAGTATACTTTATACATTGTTAACAATGGAGGGGAAACCCCTTACAACTGTGCATAAATAAAAATTTGATCTTGTAGATTAAGAGACACAACCACCACCACAACAAATAACAGCACTTTCAGAAACTGAAACAGACCCAAGGCTCATCTGTGCGCTCTTAATACTATTAACAATAACCACATTTTATTGGTGCTGGCATATGCCACACACCCTATATTTTTTTCATTTTCATAATAATGCTATGCAGTTACTATGCTTATTTTAAATATAAGGAGAGGGAGGCTCTGAATTCAGTAACTTGTCCAAGGATATACAGAGAAAACATTAGAATTAGTATTTAAACCCAGGACACTGGTCCACCTACCTCTAAACTCTGAATTCAACTTTCTCTGGCACATGACATTCTCTTAAAATAAGGTTTGATTGTCAAGGGAAAGGGTACAGGATAAAAGGTTTAAGATGTGTTGAGAAGAACATTACTTGGTGGGATGGATGGATGGTTAGGTAGATAGATGAATAGGTAGATAAGACAGACAGACAGAGATAGACAGATACAGATCAATATTTACAGTAACTGTATGAGACAGATGCTATCATCCTCATTTTATAGGGACATAACAGTTTCATTCATATGCCCAACATCATTGCCCTAGAAATGTTGGAACAGGAAATAAATGTTGTGTGTGTTTGATGTTTCTAAATGCTCCGTCTCTCCATTGTACCACACAGCCTCATAAGTAACAAAGAGTGAAAATAATCTGAAGTCATTCAGTCCAAAAGCCAAAAATGGCAAAAGTCTGTGTCCACTGATGTCCCTACATTTCAGTAATAGTGCAGGAGAAAAGGAAACCTGATTGTTAGTCCAAATACATTAAAAATAACAGTCATGAGAATCCCATTCTTGTATTAAGTAGTGCAAGAACACTCATCTCAGAAAAGGATGTATTCGCATGCACCATATTTTATGAGAATTTGCAGATTTTAAAAGGCATAATATTGCCTAGTTGCCAGCATTTTTTCTACTTAGCATCCTTCAACTCGATATTGAAGATTCTGGAAAACACTTTCACCACTTTATGAACCATATGCAGAGTTTGATTCTTCTCCAATTTTTTTTTTCATTTGTTATTATCATCATCAGAGAGGATTACATCTCATCTACTTAGCTGCTAGAATGAAGATTTCAGTTTGGAGGAGAGCCGATTAAAAAAAAAAAAGTTAGCTGCTTCAGGCAACAGTCCTTTTGATCTGCTCATTAACACTTTTCAAATGTTCGAGTGATGTGGGCATTCTTTGCGCTAGAAAATGTCAGCACTGGAGCCTGCAGCCAGCTTGATGCAATCATATGTTCCGATATTCAGAAAAGAGTGAAAAGAACTGTCAACAGTGAACTGCCTTGGATTAAAAAAAAAGATACTGTGTAACGACTGCAGATCAAGTAGTATTTCAGAAGCGACTCTTGCCAGTGACAGAAACAAATGCCCAATATTTCAGCAATGTCATCTAAGCACCTAAGGGTCCACAGACTTTAAGAACTCATTCTTAGCGTGTACAAAAACTTGTTTGAAATATATGTGGGATTTCCTTTCACTCTTCCCTTCCTTTTTTGATAAGATCATAGAACAAGTGCAATGCCTTTCCTCTCATAAATACAAAGTTCTCTGACATTAGTGTTTGGGAAATTCTTTTCCAAATCCCACAAAGTGAGCTGCTTTCAACAATCAGACCAAGATATGATCGGGTTATCTGCCTACCTTTTCTTTCCTCCTTGACAGACTCATCAATGTTCAAAGAGACTGCTTTGAATAAACAAATAATAGAGGGAAGTCCGGACAATAAATATAATTTTAAATGCCTAATGGGGACTGGCAAGAACAATGTGAGAGTGTGCTTTGAAGGCTTGGGGAGCATGCATGCTCAGTTGTGTCCAACTGATTTGCAACCCCATGGACTGTAGCCCACCAGGCTCCTCTGTCCATGGACTTCTCCAGGCAAGAATACTGGAGTGGGTTGCCATTTCCTCTTCCAGGGGATCTTCCTGACCCAGGGATCGAACCTGTGTCTTCTCTATCAGCAAGCGTATGCTTTACTACTGGGCCACCTGGGAAGCCCCGTGAGAGTGTATTCTCCTGGAGTTAAGTAAAGGCACTGCCATCAAGGTAAATAAACTAAGGCCAGGAAGAGTGTGATACCCTGTTTTGTAACGACGCTCTGTTGGAAAACATCACGATAGAACCAATAAGCACTAACATCACACTCTATTTCAAAGAGGCAACCAAACATAAATCATTTTAATTAATGGTACAAGGAAGGAATATTAAAATTTAAATTCCTTCTGTTTTATTGTGCATTCTAAAAAAAAAAAATCAGACTGCTCTCAAAGTAATTCAATAAAGGCACCAAGAGCCCTCCTCAACAATAAAAAACAAGTGCAATGTAGAAGCATTATTACTATTTAGAAAGAAGAGCACAGCTGTTGCTGGCTAAGAAAATGATTCCATATAGCTCTAGTCAGATATATCCTCATCATGAAAGCCCAGCTTACTTATAAGTAAATTGGGCTTTAAAAAGATAACTTTTTAAAATGGTGTTTTAAAAAGATTTATGAGATCTTTATGCAATGTCTTAAATGTACTGAGGAAAAATGAGCTTGCAGTTTTCCCTTGTGGATGGAGAACTTTGGCCAAGGACAAGAGAGCAAAGTGAACTTTTGTCATTTCCAGCATATTCGCGATATTTATTTGCAGCTGGATAACACACTCTAATTGACAACACTCCAGAAAGTCTCTCTTTGCCACCTCATTAGCCTTACATCTGTAATTTTGCAGAATGCCCAGTTCTTCCGAATGATGCAACTACAGGATGCTCAGTTCTGCTATGCTGGTAGTAAAACAAACCTGCCATACACTCAACACATCTTACGAGTTAAACAGTGATGTGAAGAGCCGTATTTTCTGATATCTCCTTCATGATTCAATCCATGATTGTTTTTAACTTCTCCCCTTTTTTAATCTAAGGAAAAGGAAGGATGCTGCTGACATCTTTGTTATAGAAAAGCAGTTGTAAAGCATGGATGTGAGGTTATTCAATGAGTAGGAAACAGAATCGTAAACAGGTTGTGAGAAATAACTACACAAAAATGAGAACTTCCCCTCTGATGGAAGAGTTTGCAAACTCAACATACTCTATAGTTCACTAATGATAACGCCTAAAAATTCCAGCTTTGCATGAGAGCTCTACTATTATTACTATTACTACTACTACAAGACAATGTTCTCCAAAGATATTGATTTAGATCCTATTTGCCATGGAAAACCTAGGCACACAGAGGACACAAATCTGCAACATTTTAATCTGTCTTTAATGGTATCACCTGTTTCTTTTATCCTTGAATATACTCATTAAATGAATTGAAAGATTTAACACTTTAAAATAGTCTCATATTAAAAGCATCATTGGTAGCCAGATATTTGGGGAGTTTTTTCCTAACCTTTTTTATTCTATGTTCCTCTTTGGCAATCTGATTATAGGGGACCAACGAACCCCTTCCTAAACTAAACAAGCTAAATTAAAATACACAGGATTAAAAGGAATCCAATTGTATTGAAATGTAACTGTCAAATCTACTTTTAAAAACAAGAAACCAGATCTGTGAAACAGAAATACTATGCGCTTCTTTATTAATTCATAAACAATGAAATATAATAATAAGTCTAGGAACTATCATGATTTCTTAAAGTTTAACTGACTTATAATAGTTTTGCGTATATAGCATAGTGGTTCAATATTTTTATGTCATAGAAAGTTGTAACAATACAACTACTTTGTCTGTTCCATACATTATATCCTCATGACTAATTTATCTTATAACTTGTATTCTGAACCTCTTAGTCCCCTTCACCCATTTCACCATCCCTCACCCCTTCCCCTCTGGCAACCACTTGTTTGTTCTCTGTATCCATGTCTTCTTCTGTTTGGTTATATTCGTTCCTTTGTTTGGTTTTCTAGGTTGCACAAATAAGTGGAAACATGTGGTATTTGTCTTTATCTCTCATAATTTTGAAATAGTGGTATGTATCTGAATATGAATGGGATTGTACTGGTTTCTATCATCAAACAACAGGCACCGTGAGAAAGGTGACCACAGATCTTTGCTGTCAATGGGTTCTAATAACATATACGTCTTGGATACTTCTTAAAATAAGAAACCTGTTTCTTCGACAAATCCCTGTCACTCTGAAACAGTGAGTAAATTTTACTCAGTATATAAAGTATTACACATGTTTACTTAACAGTTGACCCAAAACAAAACAGAATGGTAATTCTAATTTTAAAGAACGCCTATGGGTTTTCACTGCCACAGAATCACTGCAAACATTTTAAGAATATTTCCTTATCTCCCATCTTACAACTTCTTGCACCCCATAGACAGTTTTTGTAATGAGTTGATCCGAAAACATATTATGTAAGAATTCCCCAAAATCAATAGCCCTGAGCAGTGATCCCCAACTCTGGAGAATATCAGAATCATGTAGGGAATCTGTTAGATCTTTAATGCTGCAATAACAAATCACCACAAACTTAGTGGCTTAACACAACATAAATTTATATTCCCACAGTTCTAGATGCCAGGAGTCCAAACTGAGTCTTACAACTAAAGTCGGGTGTCATCAGAGCCGGTTCATTTTGCAGGCTCCAGGAGTTTATCGCTCCTTGCCCCTTCCAGCTCCTGCCTAGAAGCTGCATTGCGTTGGTCTCTGCCTCCACGGTCACACTGCCTTCTCCCCATCTGTGGTCTTAGCTCCTCTGTCACCCTCTCATATGGGCACAGTGATGGTATTTAGAGCCAGCTAGGTCATTCTGGATGATCTCCCTATTTCAAGATCCTGAATTTAATCATATCTGCAAAGTCTCACTGACACTTTAACCTCCGAGCCACCAGGGAAGCCCTCTTTTGCCATAAAAGACAACAATCACGGTTTCCAGGAATTAAGACCTGGATGTCTTTAAGGATCATTACTGACCTTACCATGGGGGCTATCCTAAACCATACTGATCCCTGGAGATGTATCACCCAACCAGCCTTTCCCCTCAGAGAGAGACACCACAGATGGAAATCTGACAGCACCTACTCTGAGAGCCTTTCAATTACTAGGAGCAGAAAAAAAAAAAAAAATCCGGGCTAAGATATAGGTAACACTGTCATCTCTGAGTCATTAATTAGATATCTGTGAAATTTTAATCTCTGAAAAATGAATGGTTAAATTATTTCACAAGATATTTTTTAAAAATATGAAATGATTCAATGAAGAATGTGTGACAGATATGGGTGCCTCTGTTCAGGGTTTTTTTTTCCTTTCCAGGATTTCTATCTCGATAAGAGCTCCTAAGCATATGATTCCCAAGGAGGTGATGGCTGACATAGTCTAAATGTGCCTGAAAAGAGACATTTTAAGCTGTTTAATCATATTTCAGTTGAAAGACTAAATGTTTGCCCCAGTACTTAAAAGACACTCAAACAAAAGAAATGTACACAATACCAAGCTGAAATAAGGACTTATCTGGTGGCTCAGACAGTAAAGAATAAACCAGCAATGTGGGAAACCTAGGTTCGATCCCTGGGTTGGGAAGATCCTCTGGAGAAGGGAATTGCAACCCACTCTAGTAATCTTCCTTGGAGAATTCCATGGACAGAGGCTACAGTCCATGGGGTTGTAAAGAGATGGGCACAACTGAGTGATTAACACTAAGCTAAAATAAATACATTTCATTTCCTATTAAAAAGTATTATTACTGGTAACAGCTGATAGTCAAAGTCCAAAATGATCCCTAATAATTGAACGTTGCTAACAATTAACTAATCATATTCAAATGCCAGCATTTTGGAAGTATATTCTCTAAACATAATCAAATAAATAAATATCCTGCAGTTGTACTATCATAGTACACCTTCTGTTATACTCAAGATCCTGTTTTTCATAAGGTTATGGTCTCCTTTGACCCTTCCTTTTCACATCACCTCCTCATCTTTCTCTAATTGATTTAGCTTACTTGTTATATTCTGACTCTCTATACTTTGTTAGAGATACTTTGCTCAGGCTGTATCTTTTTTTTAAATACAAATGTTAAAGGTTACACTCCATTTACAATTACAAAATAATGGCCATATTCCTTGTGCTGTGTAATACATCCTTGTAGCCTAATTTATACCTAATAGTTTGTACTCCCCACTTCCCCCATCCCTATGTTGCCCCTCCCCTGCCCACTGCCATATCTAAGGCGCACCATCTATACTGGCTTGTATTTCCATAGCTGATGGAACTCAGTTGGATAAGACTTAATCCCCACCAGGACCAGATCTCAGCAGCATGTACAGCAAGGGAAGCTTCTTTCAGGGGATCAGTGATCAAATCTTTCCAGTGGTTTCTCCTCATCCCTAGGGTGAGTTCAAACTTCCTCAAAGACATAGGAGGTTCATGCCTAGATCCTAAACCATCTTCCACCACTCCTTTCCCTGGCAGGCTAGACCTCAGCCTGGGACATCTCAAAGCACGTCTGAATAACTTGTAATTCCACACACACTTCATAGGAAATGTCCCTCATCAACTGCCAAAGTCTTGTTCAATATTCAAAATCAGTTTGGAATAGGCAGCTCCACCCAGTTTCCCTGAAACAATCCCTCAATTCTGGCAAATCCCTCTTTCCTTTGTGTTCCTGACATGTGCTGCTCCTGGGCGTAATCACGAACCTCCATTCTCACTATTAAAATATGAGTTTCCATATCATATGGTAGCCATTTCTGAACCCCTAATTCCAAGCCCAGCACTAGCTCAGATTACTAAGGGCTGAATGCAGAATTTTGCCTCTACTTTCTCTCTGCTTTTAAATCTGTGTTTTTAGGGAACATTTGTTCTGCTTCATTTATGTGCTCAGTCACTCGGTAATGTCTGATTCTTTGTGGCCCCATGAACTGTAGTTCACCAGGCTCCTCTATCCATAGGATTTTCCAGGCAAGAGTACTGGAGTGGGTTTCCATTTCCTGCATTTTCTTCCTGACCCAGGGATCGAACCAGCATCTCTTATATGTCCTGCATTGGCACACGGGTTCTTTACTACTAGCACCACCTGGAAAGCCCAATTCATTTATTTTTAGATCTAAATGCAAGTTCATACTCAAGGCTAACTGCTCTGTAGTCTCTATTTCTAAATGTAAAATAAGGATGATTCTATTAAATAAGTTGCAGAAATTAGTAAGCATTCATGATGTTTCTGTGTATAGGAAGCCCTCTTGACATCCTAAAAACACACCTTAGTGGTGTCCTGCATAAAATCTGCACCCTGCATTAAGAAATATATTCCTGATTCCCAATCTGCAGAGTTTCAGGGATGGAATGGATGTATTCTCACTACCTGATGATCGAATCCCCTCTATAACATCGCATGTGACAGTGAAGACTTCATTTGATACATCAAGTGTTGTGGAAAAAACTGCCTGCCAAGCAAGAGACTTGGGTTTGATCCCTGGGTTAGGAAAATCCCCTGGAGAGGGAAATGGCAACCCACTCCAGTGTGCTTGCCTGGGAAATTCCATGGAGAGAGGAGCCTGGTGGGCTACAGTCCAAGGGGTTGCACAAGAGTCAGACACAACTAAGCAACTGAGCGGGCATGCAGCAACCTCACAAAGAAGCCCAGTTCAGTGTTCACAAGTGTCCTTTTAAAAAAAACATATACTTCGACACTTTTGAGCCCTCTGGTCAATAGTAAATGAAAATGCAAAGTAACAAAAGAATGAAAACCACCCCTGTGAATTTTAAATTAAAAAAGTAAGGAGTACAAATCACAATAAGGCACCTTTTTGCTTTTTAATTTGAGACGCAAGAAAGTTAGCTTGTCTAAAAATCACCATATCTAAGATAATGAAGATTACAACAGGAAACTGAGCGTAAATTGCTATGGCAGGAAACTGATTAGTTCAGCAAAGAGACAGGATGCTTCTTGTCTCTGCTGCTGTCTAAATTAACTCTGTGCCTCCTCCGTGGCCAACTGCTCTGAGATAAAGGATTGTAAAGTTGCCTCATGAAAGTGGACTGAAGTACGATGAATAATAAATGTAAAAGTACTACAAAGCACTGCCTGAAGTTGCAAGGAGAGGAAATCAGTCAGCAAGGGTGACAGGGGAAGAGTCGGTCTAGTAACATTACGTAAAACACTACTGAGATCCACAAAACATAAAGTTCAATATAATGTGCTGATAAGAAGAGGATATCAAAATAGGCAGTAGGCATGCTTTGAAGGAGCACTTCTTCAGAAGAACCTTTTCTATGAAGCCTGAACAATCCAAGTTATTTTGCTTGAAATGTGCTGATGTTTGTTACTGAGTTCCACCTTGTGACAGGCAGAATAACGGCCCCATAAAGATGTCCACCTGCCAAAGCAGGAGATGCAAGAGATGCAGGTTTGATCCCTGGGACAGGATGATCCATTGGTGAAGGAAATGGCAACCCACTCCAGTATGTTTGCCTGGAGAACCCCATAAACAGAGGTGCCTGGAAGGCTACAGTCCATAGGGTCACAAAGAGTCAGACACAACTGAGCAACTGAGCACACACACACATACAAGGATATCCACACTCTAATTCCCTGGAACTGTGAATAAGCTGTTTTTCAGGACCAAAGAGACTTTGCAGATGTGATTAGCGTGAAGGATCTTGAGATGGGAGATGATGCATGCATGCATGCATGTGTGCATCAAGGTGGGTCCAACCTAATCACATGGTTCCTTGATATTGGAGGTCCTTTCCCAGCTGGGTTTGGAGTCAGAAAGACATGACTACAGAAGAATGGTGACAGAGATGCAGCATGCCTGGCTCTGAAGCTGGAGGAAGGGGCTTACTAGACAAGAATGGAAGGAGCCCCTGCAAGCTGCAAAACACAAGGGAGCAGATCCTCCTCTAGAGCATTAAGACAGGAATGTATCCTGTCCATACTTTTCAGCTTAGTTTAGCCCAGCAAGACCCATGTTGGATCTGTGATTACATAACTGTTAGGTAATAAATCTGTGTTGTTTTAAGCCAGCAAATGTGTGGCAATTTGCTACAGTAGCACTAGAAAGCTTGTGTATATCCATGTTCTTTCAGAGGTTTTACTCAAGCATGAAAAATGACACAACCTCAAACCAACTGTCATAACTTCAAAGTGACTGTTTCACAGATACCCTAACATTTTCATGTGACTTATTTCTAAAATGTTTTTCCAAGAGGCGAACAGAAAAAGTCCTGAAATAGTGTATCTTTCAAAGAGATAATGAAACATTCAATAAGCAATGAAAACAAAAGAAAACAAACCCCAAAACCTGACAGATGATCAACCCCTCTCAATGAATCCAGTAGAAAATACCATTCAATTTACTTGAAATTCTTTTGTACTTGAGTGGGAAGCCCTTTATCCCTATCATCATTCCTACCTTCTTCTTCTCTTCTTCCCCTAAACCTGATTTTCAAGTGCTTCCTAGATGAAGTTTTACAGCAAACATTTATTAGCAGGCATGGAGAGAATTTCTTACAGTGATTAAAATATATGACTATTAAAATTCAATTTGCTAATTGAAACTTTGCCGTTGTTGAGCAATATGGCGCTGATTCATATTTCAGCCGTACTTTACACCTTGATGCTTACAAAGGAAGGAAGACGGCAAATCCTTCTTACTTACCACTTTGCAGCAAAGGGGCCAAAACCACCACATCAGTCCAACAGCCAAGAGCAGCAGCAACACCAAGATAGCGATGAGGGCTGCAATCCCACTAGACTGGAGGAGGCCGAAAACAAAAGCAAGGCGGTCAGCAAAGTGGACAGTCAAATCCCAAACATGCACTTTTTAAGGAAACACCAGAAAAAACGATAGGAAGCATCATAATGGTAAACCCGACTGCTAATATATTCCTTTACATTCTTTACATAGTATAAATCATCTTACTACTTATATACTAATTACATTATATTCCATTTTATTATATTTACATAATACACTAAATATGATCTACTTGTATTAAATTTCCTCACATTATACCTCATATATATTATGTTAAGACAGGCAAGGGTAAGTATAAAACCCTCCCAAAATGTTTAAAATTATAGCTTAAAGAAAAACAGGAAAAAAAAAATCACAATTTGGAGTTGTGCTGTGTCTGCTAAGTCACTTCAGTTGTGTTTTAACTCTTTTCGACCCAATGGACTGTGGCCCACCAGGCTCCTCTGTCTATGGGGTTCTCCAGGCAAGACTACTGGAGTGGGTTGCCATTTCCCACTCCAGGGATCGAACCCATGTCACTCTCCTCTCTCGCCTTGGCAGGCAGGTTCTCTGCCACTAGCGCCACCTGGGAAGCCTCATGAACAGTCCCTATGGCCCCTATCTTTTGTCTTTGGGAAAAGATTATTCTGGTTACAAGCATGATTACCTCTAGGCAGAATTTATGCAGAATTTCCCCAGACTTTTTGATGATGGAGCATTATTTCTTCATATACTTGAATGGTAGGACAGGATGAATACCAAAGCTCACCAAATAGGTGACAAACCAGCAACAACGGTTCTTGCTGGCAAGTGGTACACACGTGTCAACGAAAGGATGCAACTGTATGCATTCGGATATCAGAAGATCACCCATGGTAGTTCAAGTGCTACCCACTCACAACCTACTCACCACCACAAACCACACTGGTGTTGTTACGCTTCCTAATGACGAGCTCCTCCAGCCCTAACACCTCTGTCCTGGGCTCAGCCTCTACCTGCTTCATCTATCAACTACCTATTCATCCTACAGGGCGTAGCTAAAGCCACTTCCTCAGGAAGCCTTCCTTGTACTTTCTGGCTAGAAAATACCCCTTCTTACTGTACAAGGCATAGTTCTCTGAACCTTAAACTTTAGCACTTAGCACAATTTATTTATTTGATTTGCTTATTTATTTATGATGAACTACAATTATTATTTGTCTTTTCTATATTCACTATGAGTTCTAGGAAGGCAGGGCCTATTCCCAATCTACTTATCCAGGTATACTCCAGGCCTGGTATGTAAAACTATTTACTAAGAGAATGAACTCCAAATAAATGAGACGGCAAGAGCCACAAACACAAAGTGAAAGTCGCTCAGTCGTGTCCGACTCTTTGCAACCCTCTGGAATTCCATGGAATACAGTCCTTGTAATTCTCCAGGCCAGAATACTGGGGTGGGTAGCCTTTCCCTTCTCCAGGGGATCTTTCCAACCCAGGAATCGAACCCAAGGCTCCCGCATTGCAGGCAGATTCTTTACCAGCTGAGCCACAAGGGAAGCCCAAGAATACTGGAGTGGGTAGCCTATCCCTTCTCCAGGATCACACCAGGAATCAAACCAGGGTCTCCTGTATTGCTGGTGAATTCTTTACCAACTGAGCTAAGACAAAAAAAGTATTTACTTAATTTTTAGCAGAGATCAATTTTCCAAGAGAACAAAGTGTCTCTTTCAAATGCTCACTCTCTGAGATTCCCCAGTAATCATGTTTTGTTTGTGTTTTTATTTTTCTTTAAAGACTTCAAGGAATTAAAAAAAAACTGTAAATAAATCAATACATTCTGTCTGGGTGGGAATTTGGGTCTTCATAAGGTAGGTTTTCAGAGATACACACTCTGTCATTCAAAACAAATAAGAAGTACAAGCCTGGAAATCAAGGCAAGAGTCACATTTATCCCAAGAGCTGATAAAGAGAGCCTGGAGCTGAAAGAACCTACCAATATATATCTTAGAATGGCCTTGCCTTACAAGTGTTAGTCTGGAGGTCTAATTTTAAGCAAACTGTTTAATTTTTAGGGGACTCTGTTTTCTAATCTATACAATAATAAAGTCAGTTGTTCCCAAGGCATGAAATTCTTGTGGCAAAGTGATAACCAGGATATCTCTCTTAGAAAAGCACTGTGCACATTAACATATTTTTAAGGCTCTGAATAGTTTCATAGTAGGAAAAAAAAAGTCCAACTTACATCAGCACAAATCAATTATTTTCTCATAACATTATCAATATCCTACAGAACTAGGATCCCCCAGTATCCATTTGGGGAAATGTTAGGATTGATCAAAAAGTGAAAAGACATTTGGATGTTGAAGTAACAATGGTGCTGGTATTTAATTAGAACTTTTATGATGGAATTTGAATTGTAATGCATAATAACTTATGCACAAAGAGATAATGATCTTTATGTAGACATGCTTGACTGATCAGTCCCTCAGTGGTGCCTGATTCTTTGCAACCCCATGGACTGTAGCCTTCCAGGCTCCTCTGTCCATGGAAGTTTCCAGGCAAAAGAATACTGGAATGGGTTGCCATTTCCTACTCCCTGGGATATTCCCGACCTAGGGATTAAACTTGTGTCTCCTGCATTGTTAGATGGGTTCTTTACCACTGAGCCACCAGAGAAACCTCTTTATGTAGATAGTTATTTGTAAATAACTGAAGAAGAGAAGAGAAGGTAGTTTTCAAAAGTATTAGTTTAAGGAGCATTAGCAAAATATTCTTTGTATAGCTTATCAGAAGAATCTTGAAATGTGAGTCATAGTTTCCCTGTATCATCTGTTAGTATATCACAGTGTTAAAAAAAAAAGAAAAAGAGATTACCATACAGTGACTTGGAAACTATCTCCAAACAAATCAGTTTTCAAAGACACTGATTATTAACTGGGTTTCAATTTTAATAAATTCACTAAAAATAACTTTTAAAATAATTCTCAGGGCAACATAAACCATAAAACATGCACTGACTTCAGAAATTTTAGAAGATTAACAATCAAGTATATACATGAACAATGAAAGCCATCCTTTGCTTTCTAATTTTGCATCTGGATATAAGAGGGAATAATCAAACAAGCTATTCATATAACTGATGTTAGGTTGCAAATTAACCAAAACAGACACCACCAAAATATCACCTAGAATCTTTGACTTGTCATGTAATCTATTTTTAGAAGACAACAAAAATAAGTACAGAAACTTCACACACACATACAATCTTCATAAAGCTCTATTATTTACTATTAGCCCACTCTTAAGGCACTTGAAGATGCTACTACATGGTATTTACCATAAAACAATAATTTTAATTTTAAGAAATGAAAAGACATGCAGTCATCTAGCAACTTCTTGATGTACAATTTGATAGAATTAAAGTGCAAACTCAATGCACCAGGCCCGACCACGTCTCATGCATCCAACCTGGGCTGGTGATCTGTTTCACTCTAGATAATACACATGTTTCGAGGGATCGGGTAGAGAGGGAGGTGAGACGGGGGTTCAGGATGGGGAATACATGTAAATCCATGGCTGATTTATGCCAAAACCACTACAATATTGTAGAGTAATTAGCCTCCAACTAATAAAAATAAATGGAAAAAAAAATAAAGTGCAAACTCAACATATATTTATTGATGCAGCCTAAAGATCTAAGTCAGTGTCTTGCAGATAGAAATTTGTGTGTGTATGTGTGTATGTATCAGTGAGAGAGAGAAGATAAATACATTATAGAAAATGTTCAGGTCCTCTGTCCTCAAAACCTAAGGAAGTAATTCAGAGCACACACCAGCATACTTATGAAAGCACTTAAAGTGCATTTTTTTTACATGGAATTCCAAACATTCATGAAAAAATCATGCAATGATTACACTAAGCTCTGAAATCTAGACAAACAAGAATATAACAAGAAAAGAATGTCAACAGAATACATAGAAAACTATGATATCTTATGGGAGAAATGTTGTCAAATGTGTTAAATTCATGATCCCACCTTTAAGCTCTTCCATAAAATACCCCCAATCTGTGACTGTTCATGTATGGAGTGAACACAACTTTTCCCCCAGACCTTTCCGGCATGAGGATCAAGCCACAGCGTGTCCATGGAAATGGCTCACCATTTGGCTCTGCTCACAAATTCCAAAAGGGTACTACGAACATTTGTTTTCCCCTTTTCTTAGAATTCAAATCCTATGTTCAGAAATAAAGACATGAAACTAGAGGGTGTGAATATGCTACAAGTTTAGTGGTTAGTGTTTTTTTTTTTTTTTTCTTTCTACAAATGTGTCATGAGCAGGAAATTCAGAAAATCATACTGACAGAATATAAAGTAGATGGGCTAGCCATGACAGGCTGTCAAAATTCTTGCATTTTCTTTCAAAAATGTCCCTGTGAGGAACACTCACAAAACACTGTGCACATCCAGATGAAAATATCATTTCATATAATAATATTATCATCTCAACTGATTCTGAAGATTAGTATACAAGAAAACTATGAAAACATACACTTTCCACAGACCTACAGACTTCATCTTTATCGTATTTAAGTTAAGCATGATGGAGAACAGGTCGCAGTAAGCAAAGAATTGAATGCAACTGGAACTTGCCATAAACACTTCCCTGGATGCCCCAGTCCCAGACATTAGCTCAGTTAACTGGATACAAATCCAGGCTTCCACAGTTCCTTTGTTTTGATTTGCCAGAGCTGTTATCAGAACATGAAAGACCTCAGCAATTAAAGGGAAATAATTTCATTGTTCAGATAACTTTATAAACAAATTAAGAAAAAAGGTCAAACACATAGACTTCAGTTCTATGAGCACACGCTGTGCTGCGAAGTGCAGACTCCAAAGTCAGACGAAACCAGATCTGATTACACAGAGATCTGTATCATAGGGAGAAACTAAAAGCCTCTCAATTCTGTTTAGGTGTAAGGCTCTTTAAACAGTAGAAAGTTAAAAGGCTGCCCAAGCTATGTTGTGCAAGTCTTCATGAAGCCCACAGGTTAGTTAGAGGGACAACTCTCGAACACACAATCATAAATGTGAGGAGGATGGAAAGCCGGTACAATAGAAACAGACAAAGAAGGCACTAGCCTGCACTGGGGTTCTCAGAGGACCTCCTGGGAAAGTATAAGAAAGCCCGGAAGAAGTAGGGGTCAACAAGTGGCTTCTTTCAAGAACAAGAAAAGACAACTTTGGCTGGAAAACAATCTGAGGGGACCTGAACCAACTGAAGAAACTAATGAAACACAAATTTCTGAAAAGCAGGAATCCTCTTTATTACAGAGAGAATTGGCCATTTATTGGGTTAATACCTAACAAATTTGTTGGGTGACCTTCCAAGTGGCCATCTGTTGGATCAATTCTTCCTAACTATAGTTCTGAGCAAGTAGCATTTTCAGGTATCTGCAAAGACAAGTTAGCTGAGGAGGCAAATTAAAGACAGTACCTTGGGGCTTCCCTGGTGGCTGAGATGGTAAAAAATCCGTTTGCAGTGCAGGAGACCCAGGTTCGATCCCTGGGTTGGGAAGATCCCCTGGAGAAGTGAATGGTAATCCACTCCAGTATTCTTGCCTGGAGAATTCCATGGAGAGAGGAGCCTGGCTGGCTACAGTCCATAGGGTCACAAAGAGCTGAACACAACTGAGCAACTAACAAACTAACCCAAGTGTTGGTCAAGGCTGTGAAGCCAAAACTTTTTAGTTTCAACTGGGGACAGAACCTTGAGCTTGATTTGGGGTAAAAAGGATATATTTTCTAGTTGTCCTGGACACAGTCAGTCTTTTAACTTTACCTGCATCTAATTTCCTTTTCTTCATTCAAAGCAAGCTCTAAGGTACAATGAAAAACTTTACTCTGCCAAACAGATGTGAAATTCTAGTCATTAAAGAAGTATAAAAACAAATCAGAGTTACTACTGTACTTGCCAAATAACTACAAGAAAAGAGGAATCACTCAAAAATTTCAAAACTTTGTGAACAGCATGTTGCAATCTATCTAGAAAATAAATAATCACAGCAACCACATTAGAATAAAACAGAAACAGAAAAGGGGAACTAGATCTCTACAACTTCATTTCATGAGTTCAGAGCTTAGGAAAGAAAAAAAAAGAGTCATGAAATAGGTGATGATTTCATTTACTGGATTCTTTTGAAATATTCCATATCAGGAATGAGCAAATTATGACCCACAGGCCAAATCAACTCAACAATTTCATAAGAAACCTGGCAAGCTAAAACAAATGTTTTACATTACTATATAGCTGGGGGAAAAAAAAGAAAGAAAAATATATTACATGTAATTCAAAGGTTAGTGTACATAGTTGGTTGAACACAGCCATGCCCATTTGTTTATACATCTGTAGCTGCCTTTGCGCTAATGGAAGAGTTGGGTCGTGCAACTGTATTGCCACCAAAGCTGAAAATAATTACTATCTGACCTTTTACCAAAAAAAAAAAAAAAACTGCCAACCTTTATCTTACATAAATCAGATCAGGACCTGCTAATGAACGGAAGATTGTGCAACAGGGGCAGACAGACGGGTTCAATTCTCAATTCTAGCATTTACTTGATTATGAAACTGAGCAAATAATTTAACCTCCAGATTCTCCAGGCTCCCAGTCTCCCCTTTCTTGGAGGCCGTGAAGGCTGAAATCATTTAATATTCTGCGCATCAAGCTGTGTGTACCCTACTGAGAGTTAGATCCACTTACAAGAGGAAGCATCTTCTACTGTGTTTGCATATATGGGCAGTAAAGATTGGAGGTGGCTCTCTGTGTTACTAAGTTTTCTTATCTGTAATATTAAGATCATAATAACAGCCTTCTCTTCAGTGGTGAGAATTAAATCATAAAGTGCTGAGCACACATGCAGGGCTTTAGCACAGTGTCTGGAACATAACTCTTGCTCAGAAAATACATTCTTAGTATATTATTCTGAAAGAATCAGAAGAACAGTGGTTCCAGAGGGGAGAACAAATATCTCTCCCTGCGTTTTTAAAAACAGAGACACATTTAGGAGACCTTCTGAGACAAATGAAGAGAATGACTCCCTGGGAGTTTCCCTGGCCATCCAGTAGTTAAGACTCTGTGCTTCCAAAGTAGGGGACACGGGTTTGATCCCTAGTCAGGGAACTAAAATCCCACATGCTACATGTTCATGGCCAAAATTTAAAAAAAAGAGAGAGAGAGAACAGATAGCCTAAGTCTAAGCCCTCCTCAGACCCTAAGCTTAAATCTCTTAAATCTAAACCTTAGTATCCCCACTTCGAATATATAGGTACTGTCATGCATTCCTTTAACAAATAATTTTGGAACACCTGCCTTGTGTAAGCACCAGACACCAAAAGGGAGGCAGTGAGCAAGCCACAGCCTGCAGAGAGAGGCAGAGAAGTAAACAGGAAATTACAGATCAGTGACATAAGTGCCTTAGTAGGACCGAGCCCAGATGCTCTTGGAGAACAGAGGGGATTCTTTATTTGTGGGATTTCCACACGGATTAATCAACTGCTAAGACGATGGTATTTTATTTGGTGTGACTTTCAAATGCCTATGAAGAGCCAAAAACATCATCCTAGAATGAATAAGATTACTAATCTAATTATCAATATCTGAATATTTCAAAACATTCCCTAATTATCATATCCAAATATACCTGAAAGGCTAGGTATCACATAAATACAATGCCCAGTAATTATTATATCATAGTATTACCCACTGTCCTCTTATATTTGGAATAGAGACGTAAAGCACACGTCCACTGGTCCTTTCTCATCAGCCCCAGTCACACTTTCCATATCGATAAAATGGTGATATTACTACCATCCACAAGGAGAAGAGGACGGCAGAGGATGAGACGGTTAGACAGCATTACTGATTCAATGGACATGAATATGAGCAAACCCCGGGAGAGAGAGAAGGACAGGGGAGCCTGGCGTGCTGCAGCCTGTGGGGTTACAAACAGTCAGACATGACTTAGCTACAATAAAACCAGACATATTTGAGCTTGAATAAAAATAATGATTAAATCTAATGAGAAAAAAAGAATCATCCCATGATTATGTAAGTAAATTGGAGAAGGAAATGGCAACCCACTCCAGTATTCTTGCCTGGAGAATCCCATGGAGGGAGGAGCCTGGTGGGCTACAGTCCACGGGGTCGCAAAGAGTCGGACACAACTGAGCGACTTAACTAACTTTTTAACTTATGTAAGTAAATAGGTATGCTTTACATCTTAAACGTATACAGTGCTATATGTCAATTATATTAATACAACTGAAAAGAAAAAACTCTCTAAACCTTAGTCTCTACAGAGTTAAGCTCAAGCTCTCATGAACACAGATTTTCTTTCCTTCATTCATTTTTAATAGTGACATCTCTGTGTACTAAAGCTGAGGAACCACAGACTTGTGGAATGAACTCTAAGTTCTTTTCTTTTTTTCAGGTTGTTGATAATCTGATCTAAATGTTCTATTTCCAAGCTTTCCTTCCACTATTTTTACTCCAACCAAATGTATCTACTTTCAATTTCTTTAATTAATTAATTTTTTAAAGTATAGTTGCTTTACAATAGTGATTCGGTATTTTTGCAGATAATATTTCTTTAAAGGCTTTATAAGATAGCAGGTATAGTTCCCTCTGCTGTACAATAAATCCTTGTTGCTTATCTATTCAATATATAATGATTTATATCTGTTAGTCCCATACCCCTGATTTGTCTTTACCTGCTTCAATTTGTTTACTATTTATCTGTAAAATGCTCCCCCACTTCTCTCTCCTTGCTGAAGATCTGCTCTCCTTTCAAGACCCAGCTTATCTAGATTTCTCCATAAATAAAAACTTTTGTCTAGTTTTCTTCCCCCTTCATGCTCTACCTCTTAAAGCTTCTTTTTTTTTTTCATTAAAAATCATGTAGAATTTGGTTAACTCTTTCATTCCATACAACAGCTCCCAAACATGCACCTCCAATCCAGACCTCTTTCTAGAACTTCAGACTTGTGTGTTCGGTAGCCTTTCTGATACTTCCCCTGAGATGAAAAAGAATGGACATCTTTCACTCAACATTTCCAAAAGAGATCCCCTCATTTTTTCCCAAAAACAACCCTACCAATGACAACTTATCTTTCTAACTACTCAAGTGAAAAAGCTTGGAACCGTCCTTATTGCCTTTCACAACCACACCTAATCTGTCTAGGTACCCCATAGACTTCACCTTAAAAAAACAACCCTACCAATGACAACTTATCTTTCTAACTACTCAAGTGAAAAAGCTTGGAACTGTACTTATTGCCTTTCACAACCACACCTAATCTGTCTAGTCACCCCACAGACTTCATTGAACACCACAGTGTTCAATCTAACCACTTCTCACCATCTCCACTGCTATCTCCCTAGCAGAAAGTGGAGCCACACACAGCATACCACCCCCCCACTTCTAGATTACTGAACTAGCCACATAATTGGTCTCTATGTCTCCACTTTGGCCCCTATCTTGCCAAGTCTGTTTTTGTACAGCAACCAGAATGATCCTGCGACAGACATGGAACCCAAGATCATTTGCGGTACAGTGCTGCAGTGCTTGTACCTAAGCCTCCCCTCCAACAAGAAAATACAAAGAAACTGTAAGGGACTAAAAATAACTGTGTGCATGCACAGTCAGGGCAAATTTTGGACAAAAGATATAAAGAGACCAAAAAAACCAAACTGCCACTTCTGAAGAGTCGGAACAAAAGCAGGGTACTGCCCTTGCCCCCTGCACACACCACCACCTAAGGGTGGGCAACCACCTAAACCACCCCATTGGCCCAACCCCTGGACACACCACTACCCTCACCCCACAAAAGGGACAAACTCCCTGCCCAGCAAGCAGAAAAGCAGAGGAACTTGTTTGTTCTCGCTCCCCCCTGCTGCAACAGGGGTCCCCCAAAAAACTTGCCTGAATTTCTTGTCTGGCCTCTGATCAATTTCTATTGATGAAGGAGGCCAAGAACTCTGGTGGGTAATAATCCTTTTAAAACACTGTCATACCATGTCATTACTGTGGATGGTGACTGCAGTCATGAAATTAGAAGACGATTACTTCTCGGAAGGAAAGCTATGACAAACTATGTGTATTAAAAAGCAAAGACATCACTTTGACAACAAAAGTCCATATAACAAAGCTATGGTCTTTCCAGTAGGCATGTATGGATGTGAGATTTGGACCATAAAGAAGGCAGAGCGCCGAAGAATTGATGTTTTTGAACTGTGCTGCTGGAGAAGACTCTTGAGAGTCCCTTGGACAGCAAGACCAAACCAGTAAATCCTAAAGGAAATCAATCCTGAATATTCTTTGGAAGGACTGACATTGAAGCTGAAGCTCCAATACTCTGGCCACCTGATGAGAACAGCCGACTCACTGGAGAAGACCCTGATGCTGGGAAAGATGGAAGGCAAAAGGAGAAGACGGCGACAGAGGATGAGATGGTTGGATGGTATCACTGACTCAATGGACACAAACTTGGACAAACTCCAGGAGATGCTGAGGGATGAGGCAGCCTGCCGTGTTGCAGTCCATGGGGTCACAAAGAGTCAGAAAGATTTGGCAACTGAACAACAACAACAGCCATGTCACCTTCTAATGGCTCCCTGCGTCATTCAGAAGGAAAACTCAAGTCCTTACAATGACTTATACAACCCACTATGATCTCTCCCCTCCTTCTTCTCTCCTCTCCTCATCTCAAGTCTCCTCCTCCCCTAACTGCCTTTCCCTGCACATCGGCTGCCTTGTTCCTCTTTAAGCCAGCCAGGTTCAGTCCCACCTTAGGCTGTTTTAGCTGCTCCCTCCGTATAAACACTCTTCCCTTACATGGTCTTCAAGGCTTACTCCCTCACCTTCCTTAAGTCTTTGCTCAAATCTCTTCTCCATGGAAATGACTGAGATCCTTTGTTTAATATTACAACATGCCCCCACACTCTCTCTCCATCTCTGATACAACTAATGTCCCTTTTTCCTGAAATCACCTTACTCTTAAACCACCTCGAGTCACATTCAGCTCAGTTCAGTCGCTCAGTTATGTCTGACTTTTTGCGATCCCATGGACTGCAGCATGCCAGGCCTCCCTGTCCATCATCAACTCCTGGAGTTTACTCAAATTCATGTCCATTGAGTCGGTGATGCCATCCAACCATCTCATCCTCTGTCATCCCCTTCTCCTCCCGCCTTCAATCTTTCCCAGCATCAGGGTCTTTTCCAATGAGTCAGTTCTTCGCATCAGGTGGCCAAAGTATTGGAGTTTCACCTTCAGCATCAGTCCTTCCAATGAATGTTCAGGACTGATTTCCTTTAGGATGGACTGGTTGGATCTCTTTGCTGTCCAAGGGACTCTCAAGAGTCTTCTCCAACACCACAGTTCAAAAGCATCAATTCTTCAGCACTCAGCTTTCTTTATAGTCCAACTCTCACATTCATACATGACTACTAGAAAAACCATAGCCTTGACTAGATGAACCTTTATTGGCAAAGTAATGTCTCTGCTTTTTAATATGCTGTCTAGGTTATTCATAACTTTTCTTCGAAGGAGCAAGCGTCTTTTAATTTCATGGCTGCAGTCACCATCTGCAGTGATTTTGGAGCCCAAAAAAATAAAGTCTGTCACTGTTTCCACTGTTTCCCCATCTATTTGCCATGAGGTGATGGGACCAGATGCCATGATCTTAGACTCCCCTGAAAACAGGCAAGACCTAGAAAGACTTCCTCTTTCTAGGAAGCATACAACCTATAAATTCCAAATGGGTCATATAACTTCAGCATCCCTGTACATGTAAACTGTGTATGGTTATAGGATCCAGATAAAGATCCTATAACCACACTTGAGTGGAAGAGAGGTTAAAAAAAAAGAAAACAGCTGTAGGTGCAGAATAGGATGGATGGAGAAAGAAAGCCATTTCAGTGAGGGAACACTGAGAAACCATAAAGCACAAATGTTTGTAATCTCAACCACATCCTGAGGGACCAGAAAATAGACAAACTACAACATCCACAAAATCTACAAATTGCAACATGAATTGAAGATGAAAAGGCGGGGACTGAGGCGGAGAGGGCCTAGCTATTTTTAAAATAAAAAAAATGAAAACAAGTGTTGAAAAAGAGTTATCCAGGGAATTCAATAATGACCCAAGAGTCCATATGGATGCTGTTTTCCCTGCAATGTTTTCTTACAAGAAGAAATAAACTATCTCTATACAGATAGTATTGAGTTGCCTTTTATTTTTTTTTCTGGAGGAAGGACGTCTCTCAAAGTAAAAGATCAAAATGTAAAACCATCTCATGAAATCATGAGATGTGGGACAATGTTTAGGTTTGGGATTTTGGTCTTCTGAAGGGCAGGAATTTCTTTTTTTTTCTCTGATTTATTTATTTTTTACAAAGAAAATGCAATCATAAGACTAACAGTCTTATGTGATCAGTTCCTTTTAATACTTTGTGTTTTCATGTTCAACAATCTAACATAAAAAATTAAGGAAAACATTGTCTTATCAATGGACTTTACATATCAAAATACTGCATTTTAGGTCCACTATGATCTATGATACAAAACTATCACCTCAATTAAATTATAGCTTCAATATAGTTTCAAGCCAAGATATTATCAAGCTTTCAAAATCAAATTCCTTACTCATGAAAAAATACCAACATTAAAATGGACAAAATAATAAGCTCACTCATTAAGATGCACTAATAATTTCAAAAACATGATGTCTTAGATTCTACAATGCAACCTTCATTGAGAAAGACATTACTTTCTTTATAGTTATTGTTTTAATTAAAAAATAGCTTCATTTGGAAATCATTCTCCTACCTTATTCTGATATGACTTTCCAAATTTATAAATATCAAAACACAACGTATACTCTCTTAAAATCCCTTTTAAAATGAAACTAAAGGAAAATGCAAAACAATCTACGAGTGCAAGTGTTTTCTTGCAGCGGTCTTCAGTGTTACTGTTTGTACTTTATTGTAGTATGCAGCAACACTGAAACACCATAGATTATTTCTGGGTAGAGTTATCTTTAAAAGGCAACTTTATGCAAACTGTGACTTACACATTCTGTGGCTGTGACTATTAGCGAACTCGAGATGACAGACTTTCCTTCATTAAAACTCACTGAAACATGAAGAGCTCTGAAAGAAAATGAAGAAACAATAATGAACAATGAATTAAAAAGTAGAGCTTTGTGGGAGATTTTTCTTTCTTTAAATCATTCAAAAGTAACCAGAAAGTCTATTTTAAAAGTCAAGTGCCTGATCAGTTGGTTTATCTTAGCTTTTTTCTTTCTTAGTTCCAGTCCTTACTCAGTAGCTAGAGGCAAATTCCTTAAGTGATTCAATTGTTCCTAAAAGAGGCACATGAAAAATTCCTATGGTTGTCCTTATAGTTTAAAAATGCTCTTTTTTGGACAAAAAGTTGATTTAAAAGAATTCGTTAACACAGAAAAAGCTGAGATTTTTCAGGTTCACAAAAATCTTTTTAAAAAGGAGAAAAATCATTCCATCCCATTTCACTTTTCCCTGTCTGTAGATATTACAATTATTACAAGATTATTGTTTAAGAATACAAAAATAACCAACCGTTCAAAGATAAAATACAGAGAAAGTGATAATGAAAGACACAGATAAGCTGAATGGAAAAAATACATTTAAATATCTGTAGGCATTTGTTGCAAATACCCAAGATTTTAACATATCCTGAAAAAGGCAGAGAAAAGAGGGAATAATTTCTGTTCATTGCTGAGAACTACTGTAATTAAAATACAGCTCTCATTTTGAAAATATTATAATTAAAAATAACTAAAATTTCATTAATTCAGGTTTTATTATAGTAATTCATTAATTGGGATCAGTTGGTAATTTTTTTTTTCATAGCCTTAGGAAGATGGCAACCCACGCCAATATTCCTGTCTGAGAAATCCCATGGACAAAGCAGCCTGGTGGGTTAAAGTTCATGGGGTCGCAAGAGCCAGACAGGACTTAGCAAATAAACCACCACAAGAAGATATCAAATGGCGAATAGTGACAAGGAGATTTTAAAGGAAACAGCTCTTTTCCAAAAGAGTTTACAAAGTATATTACCTATAATAATCAATATACCAAGAAAACAAAGCTATCCATTCATTAAAGTTCAGGCAACATTTTGTTAATCTAGCTTCTACACCGCACCATGCCCCAGTATTCACAAAATATTCTAAATTCCAAGAATTAATAGCCAGAAACTTTGCCTTAATTACTCTGGATTAGTAGAATCTTGTTAAATTTATTAGAGTTCTACTCTAGGCCTTGAATTGTGTGTCAAACACTGTTAGTTACAGACAGTTAGAGTAAAACAGAAGCAATCTCAAGTCACTGGTAAGACTTTCAATAATGATGCCAGTGATGACAAATATTATTCAGTTCCTGCCAGATGCTATCCTGGGCATTTTATGATATTATCTCATTTAATTATTATAACTGTTAAAGAGTTTCACAGTTTTATAGCTGAGGTACATAAGGCCCCAAAATGCTAATTACCTTGTCCAAAGTGGTAAAGACAGGATTGTTACAAATTTCAACTTCTTTCCATTATACCACTTCAAGAAATGGAAGTTCTTATTGTGTTTTTCTTTTTTATTATCCTCTCAATGTGATATGTAGCTTGGGTTTTTACAGCGCTAGAGTCTCCAGAAAAGATAAAACTAGTAAACTTCTAGCTAAACTCTTCTTCAAAATTCAGCATTACTCCTATTAAAAATATTCCCTGTAAATTATTCCCTTCAAAACATTTTGTTTTTAAAAATATGTTTAACGAAATCCAGAAACAAGCAACAACTTAGGGTGTTTATGTCAACTTTACTGAACTTCTATGAACTTCCAACACAGAATGAGAAATGGCTTATTTAAGAAAGTAAACTTAAAATTACTTGCTTATTCTGCAGAATTGAGTGCCTTGTTTTGTTTTGCTTTTTTGAAGACTAAGCATAGTAGAATCCAAAAATAATGTTTCCTAGATCTTAATTCCTCCACTCTCAAGCATGCACCAGAAAGCACATGACACAGAAGGCATGGTTTTGGTTTTGGGGAAGATTTATTGGAGTCATAACACTGTATGACTGTTGCAGGTAATCTTATTGATTCAACTTTGAAGGGATCAGTAGACATTGACATAAATTGTTTATAATCTGGCAGGTAGAACTCACCAGACATGAACCAGTTCTCTAATTAATAAAGGAAACATTCAAAACATTTCATACTTATCCAAATGGAATAAAAACAGAAGATATTTTTTACAACAAAGTTCACTCTTTTAGTTTCCCATAGCATGCTGATGAGCTCTTGTAGGCAATCAAAACAACTGCACATTATTCCTAAAATCTCAGTCTAGTATAATGTGGTTGGTGAAATAAAACTGACTTAAGTCTCCACAGACATGGAAATCCACCTGATCCACTTGGACACATGGACTCAGTTGAAACAATATAACCTTCCACTTCCTGAAAGCAGTAGTAGCACTATCAAACTATTACCATTAGCAACAATATTAATAATGATGGCATTTGCCTATTCCTTACTATGAACCTGAGAGAGTTAATTCTTAGGTAGGTTGATAAGGAGTCTGGGGCCCTCAAAGAGGAGAAAGGGGTCCAAAGCCCTTGGAGAGGAAAAAGGGGTCTGGAGTTCTCAAGGAAGAGAAAAGGACAAATGGGTTTTTTCTACATTCTTTCATCTTAGTCACATAAAATGTTTTTTTCTTTAAGCCCAGAGTTAATGGCTCACAGGTTGTTTTTCCTTAAACTCTGTACTAGAGATTATATAACAACAATGTATCTTGCTCAAGGACATGCTCCTTTTTTACAAGGACCTTCTGACTAATCTGGTTATCTTAAATTGTATGCTGTGGGAGTGGGTCTGGTAAAAGTATGTAAGACCTCCATTAGACTAGCAAGGGGGGCACTCCCCATCCCCCTTCTGACGTCTATGTCAGAAGCTTTCTCTGTCCCTTTTTATACTTTAATAAAACTCTGCTATACAAAAGCTCTTGAGTGATCAAGCCTAGTCCCTGGCTCCGAAGCTAAATCTTCTTCGGAGATCATGAATCTGATATTATTCACCATAAACTGTCAAACCCAACACACTACTCATCTTCTCATTTAATCCTCAAAACAATCCACTGAGGGAGGCTGTACCATTATCTGCATTTTCCAAATAAGGAACTTAAAGCTTAAAAAGGTAACCTGCCCCAAATTGGACTTTTCTTAACTCTGTAGTCAAACGCTTTCACTTCTATTACACATTACCTTAGTCCTCAATAAATGCTTTAGGGTCTGATATTTAATTTTTGCTCAGTGGCAAAATTTTGTGTCACTCCTCCAAATTTTTACAATATTCATGTTATTTCTCATGGCTAATTACATTCGCATTTATTATATAGTGAAGAGGGAAATGGCAACCCACTCCAGTATTCTTGCCTAAAGAATCCCATGGACAGAGGAGCCTGGCAGGGCTATAGTACATGCAGTTGCAAAGAGTCAGACATGACTGAGCAACTAACAGTTACTATATAAAATACTTATTTGTGAATATATCTGTATATTTTTATATGGATATATATTTGTTGGTAGTTTTTTTCAGAAATGTTGCAAGCATGAAAAGCATACTCTAAAAGTTATTTCTGCTTTTAGATTTTGTTGTTTCTTTAGAAAAAAATTTTGAGATTATTGGTATGATAATGGCAGTGTTTGATCAAACCAGTCAAACCTAAAGGAAATCAGTCCTGAATATTCATTGGAAGGACTGATGCTGAAGCTGAAACTCCAATATTTTGGCCCCCTGATACGAGGAGAGAAAACTGTATCCAGGTCAGGAAGCAACAGTTAGAACTGGTCATGGAACAACAGACTGGTTCCAAATAGGAAAAGGAGTATGTCAAGGCTGTATATTGTCACCCTGCTTCTTTAACTTATATGCAGAGTACATCACAAGAAACTCTGGGCTGGAAGAAGCACAAGCTGGAATCAAGATTGCTGAGAGAAATATCAATAACCTCAGATATGCAGACAACACCACCCTTATGGCAGAAAGTGAAGAGGAACTAAAAAGCCTCTTGATGAAAGTGAAGGAGGAGAGTGAAGAAGTTGGCTTAAAGCTCAACATACAGAAAACTAAGATCATGGCATCTGGTCCCATCACTTCATGGCAAAATAGATAGGGAAACCATGGAAACAGTGTCAGACTTTATTTTTGGGGGCTCCAAAATCACTGCAGATGGTGATTGCAGCCATGAAATTAAAAGACGCTTGCTCCTTCAAAGAAAAGTTATGACCAACCTAGATAGCATATTTAAAAGCAGAGACATTACTTTGCCAATAAAGGTCCATTTGGTCAAGGCTATGGTTTTTCCAATAGTCACATATGGATGTGAGAGTTGGATGGTGAAGAAAGCTGAGTGCCGAAAAACTGATGCTTTTGAACTGTGGAGTTGGAGAAGACTCTTGAGAGTCCCTTGGACTGCAAGGAGATCCAACCAGTCCATCCCAAAGGAGATCAGTCCTGGGTGTTCATTGGAAGGACTGATGTTGAAGCTGAAACTCCAATACTTTGGCCACCTCATGAGAAGAGTTAACTCATTTGAAAAGACCCTGATGCTGGGAAGGATTGGGGGCAGGATAAGAAGGGGACGACAGAGGATGAGATGGCAGGATGGCATCACCGACTCGATGGACATGGGTTTGGGTAGACTCCGGGAGTTGGTGATAGACAGGGAGGCCTGGCGTGCTGTGGTTCATGGGATTGCAAAGAGTCAGACATGACTGAGTGTGAACTGAACTGAACTGAACTGATACGAAGAACTGACTCATTGGAAAAGACCCTGATGCTGGGAAAGATTGAAGGCAGAAGGAGAAGGGGACGACAGAGGATGAGAGGGTTGGATGTCATCATCGACTCGATGGACATGAGTTTGAGCAAGCTTCAGGAGCTGATGATGGATAGGGAAGCCTGGAGTGCTGCAGTCCATGAGGTCTCAAAGAATCAGATGTGACTGAGAGACGGAACTGAATGGCACCGTAATGAGTTGATACCTTTGTCCAAAGCTCTGCTCCTTCATTGATGGCACACAGATTGATAAAGCCACCTCATCCTTTAACCCAGACTCAATACCTTGACCTTTCTTTGCCCCAAGACTCCAATATATGCATATCGTGTTTTGTCACATTTTATGTAATTCTGCTAGAATTTATGGATTTCTCATTCTGATTGCTATATAACCTCTGTTGCTGGTTAGTAATGTTTAGAACAGTAGAACTCATCCTCTCAGTCACAGAAACTTTATTATGGACAGAAATGTATTAAAGTCATTGTTTTTATGTAATTCCATATATCAGTGAGAGGTGAGTCAAGAATTCATCTTTATTTGTCCCAAGAATAAAATAAAATTGAAACAGAGGATAGATTCTGCCCACATGTTGGGGAATCAGGAGTTCTAGGTTTGAACCCTAGTCACTATACTCTCAATCTTGCATTCCTCAGTCTGTAAAATGGGGATACTTGTACCTACTTCAGAGTTTGGGGGGAAAAAGCTTGACAAAATAATGTCCACAAAATGTCCAACACAGTGCTTAGAACACAGAAGATACTCTACAAATTACTGTAACATTGGACTACTTGTCAAAAAAATTATTCAGAATATCAAGATACTTTTATACCAAGTTAAAAAGCAACACAGATAATACTGAAGAATGTGTTGCAGCAATGAGATAATTGCCCAATACTTTTTTGTTTAAAGAATTTCTCTTCCCCTTACTTTCATATAAAAATAGAGAAAGCTAAATTGTTCAAAAAATGCCTAGAATATAATATCATGCAAGTTTATTTAAAGAAATTTTTCAGAGCTATTTCCTTCCTGTTACAAAATGCTATCTTGACAAAACCCAACATTACCACTGTGTTGACTGTGTGCTTGAACTTAACACTTAAGACTACACTCCAAATTGGTATCTGAATGTCTGCCAATAAGTTCAATCACTCACTCAATCAGTCTATTGCTCTAATATTTATAAATTACCTACAATAGGTCAAGCAAGGGTGTGCTTGGTTATAGGGCTGAAAAAACAAAGAAAACACAGAATTACAATGTAACTGAAAGGAAGTCACATAAAACAATTACAGTAGAATGTGATATTAACTAAAATAGCTACCAGCAGAAAGGCACTAGAGCACAATGTAGGAAATACAACCAACTCAGCCTTGCATGAGGGCATCAACAAAGGTTTCCTGCAGGAAGCCATCTCTATGACGAATCCTAAAGAATGATCAAGAATTAGTTAGGAAAGGAGATTAGAAAGGAATCTAAGAAAATGGAGCACTATTTGAAAAGCTAGAAGGTAAGAAAGGCACAGAATAGTCAAGGAACTAAAAAGTCATTCAGTATGGCAGCAACACAGAATATGAGAGTGAGAATATATGGTTTGATGCTGAAAAGGAGAATAGGAAAGGGCTCATGAAGAACCCAGGATGCTATATGTAGATGTTTGGGAATAGTCTTATGAACTTCTAAGACAAGTAGTTGTCATAATCCAGTCATAATTATGTTTCACAAATATCACATGTGTTACATTGTAGAGTAACAGTTGGAAGAGTAATAATTTCTACAGTAGAAGACCAGTTAAGAAAGCCATGGTGTATTCCACTCTTAGTAGGAATGTAAATTGGTGTAGCTACTTCAAAAAACAGTATGGAGGTTTTTGAAAAAGTTAAGAATGGAACTACGATAAAATCCAGTTATTCCACTTCTGGATATTTATCTAAATACAAAAACACTAACTCAAAAGATTTATGCACCTGGATGCTTACTGCAGCATTATTTAGAATCACCAATTTATGGAAGCAATCTAAGTGTCCACTGAGAGATGAATGGCTAAAGAAGATGTACAGCGTACATGTACAATGGAAAGGTATTCAGCCTAAAAGAGACAGAATCTTGCTATCATGACAACATGGATGGATCTTGAGAGTACTAAGCGAAATACATCAGATGGAGAAAAACAAGTCTGTATGATTTCACTCATATGTGGAATATAAAAGCAAGCAAACAAAACAAAACAAAAAGAAGCACATAGATAGAGAGAACAGACTGATGACTCCCAGAGAAGAGGGGGAAGATGAAATGGGTAAACGGGGTTAACTGTATGCTAATGGATGGAAACTAGACTTCTGGTGGTAAACATGCTGTAGTGTATACAGAAGTCAAAACTTAACATTGTACACATGAAGCATATATAATATTATAAACCATGTTATCTTAATTTTTTAAAAAATTTTAAGAATTTCTTAGTGCATTTCAAATAAAAACCAAAATAGAATTGAGTCAAATAGTGTCCATGGGGGTAGTGCAAAAATGAAAACTGAGAGATATTAAGGAATTAAAAATAGAAAGAACTTGGACATTTATAGGATGCAGGAAGTGAGGAAGAAGGAGTAGTTAAAGATGACTTCGGAGTTTCTGTCTTGCACAGGAAGGTGGGTAACCCTGAATAGGAATCATGAAAGGAATAGGTTTAAATGGAAGCACAGGGATTTAATTTGGGAACTTCAGGTTTAAGGTGCCTAGGGGAAATACAAGTGACTTAGTTGACAACTGGGTAGTAGACATCTGAATAGTTGGCTTAAAGCTAAGGGAAAGATCTTATTTGGAGATTGGGAGCTCATCCCCAAGAAAAGGAAGCCTTAGAGAAGGTGAGTTTATGGGCTAGGAATCCAGTCATGGTGAAAAATGACAAGCAACCACAAGAAGAGGAAGCACAGGTGACATCAGAGAAGAAACAGCCAGGGAGGTGGGACTATGAAGTCAGGAAAGATAAGGGAGAACCTTCTGAGACAGGACTGGCCCACAGTACAGACAATTCTGGGTGTTTAGGGAAGGTGAGGCTCAGAACCGATGACTCTTTCCACTTTGTTTTCTACAAATTGGTGCTACATCATTTAGAATTGTGTACAAATGTTAGTTTTCTCTTTGCTCCATCCTTAGAATATTTTTTTAAGTAGAAGGATAGAAGAAACCTAAACATCTTAACAGAAAGACTGTTGGAAGTGCATTTTAATGTCAACTGCTTCTCAAATAAATAGCAATAAAACTAAATTCAAATGTACTAAATTCTTTCCACATGAGAAATTATTCACTAGTATTGGGATATTTAATGCAGTAAGTAAAATTCAAGGTCTTAATGGTCACAGTGCTTTTATTCAATGTTTAAAGATGTATGAAAATTCCAAAACAGGGGAACAGCTCAATGCCACATGTTATGGTTACTCTGATATGAGAAATTTCATACTCCATGAAATATGGTTGACATTTCAATCCACAGTAACCTATTTGCAAAGTATTCATTTGCTGTTTACTTTATGCATAACCAATAAAAGACTGCCATTTTATGATCCATTAAAAAAGATGAAAAAATTAAATAAAATTGTGAAAGACATTTGTTGAAAGTAATAAATAATTTACCTCCAGTTTGCATATACTGAAAATTAAACTGGTAACTACTCAAAAAGTTATTAAAATTATGTCAACTGAAGATATTTTGAAACCAAGTGCTACTATTTAATACTCTGTAGAGCTTTTTAAAAATTAGCTTTATGCACAATAAATTATGAGTTGAAAACCAAATTTCATATTTGTGAATAAAGATTCAATTTCTAGTTATGAATATAGATGTAAATTAATGTTTCATCTAAGAATATTTTCTTCAAAGGGTAAAAGGATAAAATAATTAAATAAAATAATTTCTTTTTGAGATACTCAATATATTTATATAAAACTGAAACAACCACACTGCAGTCAGGAAGATCGCTATATTTTAGAAGAAAAAAAATGCTATATCAGAGAAGTGCTGGATATTACATCTAAAGTTGTATTGGAAATGTTTTCAGTATTACACTGAAAATAACCCCTTTTTAACTGCACTGTATATTTTTTAAAAGTACTCAAAAGATGCTTAGAAAAGACCACTCGATTTTTAGTATATTTTATCCAAAAATGTCAAATGTCTTAATAATAGTAAAAACTTTAATAATATAAAATTTAGAAGCAGATATATAAGTGGATTTAAATACATATTTACTTCCCCAGAGGTTTAGTTGGTAAAGAATCTGCCTGCAATGCAGGAGACCTGGGTTCGATCCCTGGGTCAGGAAGATCCCCTGGGGGAGGAAATGGCAACCTATCCAACATTCTTGCCTGGAGAATCCCATGGACAGAGGAGTCTGGTGGGCTATAGTCCATGGGGTCACAAGAGTGGGACACGACTTGGCAACTGAACTACCACGTCTTCCATATCATCGCATGGCTGTCCCTCCTGGAACACTTTTAGTTACCAAAACACTCACTAAATGGTTCTAATTTTTACAGAACTCTTCCTTACACTGAGCTGAAATGCACCTCCCTTTACCTTTCATTCTTCTCTTGTTCTCGGAGCAATACAGAATAAATCAAATCTATCTTTCACACAACAGGCCTGAAGTTTGAAGGCAGTTGAGGTGTCCACATCTAGATTATGTCTTTTTCAGTATTTTAACTGCATCCTATTTAACATTTTAATGCTTGACCACATTCTGTTAGCCACCCCTGGATGTACTTGAATTAATTATTGTTTCTCTTAAAAGGTAATTTCCAGAACTGAAAATCATATTTAGGACCAAGATTCAATGCAGATTAGGTGAATTTATACATTTACAGGGCTTCCCTGTGGCTCTGCCTGCCAATGCAGGAGATATGGGTTGATCCCTGGGTTGGGAAGATCCCTTGGAGAAAGAAATGGGAACTCACTCCAGTGTTATTGCCTTGGAAATCCCCTGGGCAGATGAGACTGGCTGGTTACAGTTCATGGGGTCACAAAAGAGTCAGACATGACTTAGTGACTAAAAACAATAACACTATATGTGTAAAAATGTACGCTTGGCCACCGTGTGGCCTAGTGCTCCTGGAATGAGTAGTTCAGTTCCCCTACAGACATTCACCCCAGCACAAGAGGCTGTCAAGGCTGTGACTTGGTGTCTCTGGCAGTCCAGTGTACTGGCAACTGGAGGGAAACCCATTGATGGACACATTCACATCTAGAATGTCTGCTATGGGGCCTGAGTGCTGTGGATGCTTCTGGGCACACTCCATCCTCTGGTCCCCTACTATAAGGAGTTCATCTCAGGCCATGGTTTTGCTCAGAACCAGCTTGTTATTTGGAAGCACTCAACCATGGGCTTCCTTGGTGGCTCAGCCAGTAAAGGTTCCTCCTGCAATGCAGAAGACCTGGGTTTGATCCCTGGGTCGGGAAGATCCCCTGGAGAAGGGAATGGCAACCCCCTCCAGTATTCTTGCCTGGAGAACCCCATGGACAGAGGAGCCTGGCAGGCTACAGTCCGTGGGGTCGCAAAGAGTTGACATGACTGAAGTGACTCAGCACACATACTGAGAACAACCATGGCCGAGGCGCCGAGGCTCACAGGTCACACAGTTCAGGTCCTCAGTCCAACCATGAGCTCAGGAGGGGCCCTGCAGCTACGGCACTGCTCTGACTGGACGCTGAACAAGAGAGGAAGCAGGAATCCAGGGCAGCCAAAGCAGCCTCATCCGCCATGTCACCTGTCGAGGACCGACTCATCACCTCAGTTTTGGAGTGCTTTTTAAAGAATTTTTCTGATAAAAAAAATTGTGTCAAGTCTCCCTCTCAAAAAAAAAAAAAAAACTGACAAGATGAAATTCACCTAACCATACAAATATATTAAAACTGTTTATGTGAGAAGCTAGGCTAAAGGCAGAATCTGTCAAACCAGGAAAGGGAAATGGAACTAATTTTATTCCAGGCAAAATTAATTATACTGAAAAAACAACAACACTGAGGAAAAGGAGATTCTATCACCGAGTCAGGCTCTAACCCCGTCTGCCACACATGCATCTCCATGATCCTTCAGTATCAGCTGCTTCAAATTTTCCAGATACACTGATGTCCCACCTCCTCTTACTCAAAACACTGTCAACTGTCTTTCCACACAGCCTTTTAAAAGAACTAATACTATCAGTTTCATCTGATTGAGATATTTATTTCATATTTGCCAGAAGATTCTGGCCAATGTTTTTGAAAGCACATTTAACTATACCATATGCCTCCTTAAATCATCTCTATCAAACAAGCTGTAGGATAAGGCTCTGGTTCATTCTGTTCTGTTTTTCTTTCTTCACAATGTGTTTATGTATATTTACCCAATTTGCTCTGTTCTTCTTGCCAAATTACAGGTTTGAGATCTCAACTAGTGCAGAGCAGCTGTGCTATTGTTGATGTCTCACCCAACAAGGGTCAGCAAATGAGCCCATTTTGCGAGAATGGTGACACCCGCACACTCCACGCGAAAGGCAGCTGCCCTCGAAAGGGTGGGATCCGCAGGGCTTCACAGAGTCCTTCCTACTTAAGACATTTGGGTACAAATTAACCACTGACAGAAACTACCTTCCAACCTATACATCTTTCTAGGTAAGACAATATGTTTAACCGTGGGACATTTTTTAAAATTAAATTGTGTCCAATGGAAAAAAAAATAGAAAAGAACTACCTTTTTTACATTCTTTCTGTTTAATGACTAAGAATCTGTGCATTTTGGTGTAAAATTCTACACCAGATAAAGAAATGTAATCCATAGATATCCCCTCAAAGGACTCCAAAGACCCATTCCAGCAATCCTAAGCAATGATATACCTGGATAAGATCTGCCCAGACAGCTTTAACTTTTGGTTACGCCATGACATGCTGTACGTGCATGCTAAGCCACATCAGTTGCGACCCCATGGACTGTAAACTCTCCAGGCTACCCTGTGCCTGGGATTCTCTATGACATCAATTTCCAAATGCAAACTTCTGTCCTAGCTACCCTGCTGCATTCTTAATTCCCATCTTCATGTGAAGCCTCTTTCAAACCAAAATTCATGAGCCCTGGATTTTTAAAGGGATCATCCTCAAAGAAAATGTAATTCAGGAGGCAACATAAAGATAAGAAAGGGACTGAGCGAGCACTCTAATGAGATGAGGCACATGTCCGTGGCTCCAGCTCTGAGACTGTGCATCTGGCTTTGAGGCTGTCTGTCTAGGGTTACTTCACCAGCATGTTGTTAATTATTTAAGTGAGAGAACAGGGGGAACCATCACCACATCTGTCACCCTCACACAGGAAAAACCTCCATTCATTGTTGGGCCAGATGTGTTTATTTGAAACACAGACTAACTAGCGACTTAATGGGTTTGAATCCTTAGCCAAAAGCTAATTAGACAAACATAGTAAGCATCAGTCACCTTACAAGGCTAAACTGTTTCAGTGGTGTTAATTTTAATCCAATCTCATAAGAGGGCTCATCACCTACAAAAGTATCTGAAGGAAATGCAAGGCAAAGGAAAGGTCCAAATGACTTGCAAAGTACTTAGTGGAACACATAATGATGTCTCCAAATGTCCAACACAGTAACAAACAAAATCTTCTCCAATTTTGCCTCAGTGGTATCATGTACTTGATAAAAAAAAAAAAGAGGAAAGCAAAATTATTTTAGACAGATCTTTCAAAACATTCTCAGCTAGCTTGTAGGTGAAATATTAACATCCAAAGCCAAATAAATGATGATTTCTTGTGCCTGATATTTTTAAAAATAACATATAAGATGTAATAAATATCAGGCATGAGAAGCAATCACTTGTCTGGCTTTTGATGTTAATATTTCACCTACAAGCAAGCTGAGAAGAGGATCTGTCTACAAATCACTAAAAAATTTCAGGCAGTATGTACGGCAGCCTCTTCAAAAGGGGACTGTGCCTCAAGGCAAGTTCTACAGAAAACAAATTCAGTGTTGGACAAAACAGGCATATTGCATTTTATAAGTACTTTGGAAAAGAAAGTAAGCTGTCTTCCCTTTCTAGCATTACTATGAAAAATCCAAGTTAGTTTTCTGCTCTCTTAAATGGTATGACCCCCAAAACAGAATTCTGATCATCCTTCTCCTACGTGAAATATGAAATACCCAGTAACCAAATGCACTATTTTAGTCCGTATATAAATAATGAATCAAAGTGTTTGAGAAACATGTAACAAATATTTCATGAATCTATTATGTGTCCAGCATCAAGTTCAGCAAGAAACAAAACAAATTCACTCTAGCAGGAAGGAGACACAATAACAAACAAACAAATGCTTTAGAGAAAAAGTAAACCAAGAAAAGGAAATAGAGAGTGTTATACTCAAAGGAGGGAGTAGACTCTGTGATTAAATCAGGTAACTGGGAAGGGCTTACTGAGAAGATGATATATAAACAAAACGTGAAGAAGCTGAACAGTGAGACAAGAGGGGAGGAGCCTCTTAAGCAGAGAGAGCAGCAAGTGTAAAAGATGCTGGAGTGGGAGTAAGTCACATGGTTAATGAAGAGCAAAGAGGCCAGTGTGCCCTTAACAGAAGGGGCAAGAGAGGATAAAGTCAGAGATGCAGCAAGGGCCAGATCCTGGAGAACCTTGTACAACACTGACTGCAGTGACTAGACTTTCAGTGTAATGCAGAACTCATTATCAGGCATAAGTGAAGGGGTGATATAAATTGATCTGTTTTAACAGAATCACTTCTGCCAAAGAGTATCTGAGAGGCTAATAACCTAAACAAGAACTGACAGTGGCTTGGTTTAGGATGTATCAGTAGAGGTGGTGGGGAAGGACTGGATTCTGAATATATTTTGAAATCAGAGCTGAGATTTGCTGATGGGCTACATAAAAGAGATCATCAATGACCCAAAGTTTTGTTTTTACCTGAACAACAAAAAGGATGGAGCTGCCAATGACTAAGAAACAGAAGACAGCTCTGAAAGCAGATTGGGGGAACAATCAGGGGAATCAATATGGAGTCATAGACTCAATAAAATAAGACCAAACTTTAAGTCGATAGATTTACCATTGTTAATATAAGACAGTATTGTTCAGAAAGACATTGAGCCCCACTGTGCCCTTGGGGTAAAGATGGCTCAATGTAAAATGGACTGGCCTTAAATCCCAAGGCAGTCTAATTTGGTATAAGCACGTTATCAATAAAGCTAAATTATTATATGACAAAGAAAACAAATACTTTTTTATAGAAAGAAAAAGATTCTGATAGTCTTGCTTTTATAAGTTATACAGCCCTCTATAACCAATTTAAAATAGAAAGCTGATACCACTCCAGTTTACTCAATTGACCAGAACCAATGTCCAATAAATATCTTACATATTTAAGCATCCACATAATTCAAGTGCTCAAGTGAACTTCAAACTGGTAAAATAATTTTCTTAGGTTCCACAAAGGAAAACATAATTCTCCCTCTCTGAACTGTATCCTGTTCATTATCCTAAATATATTGCATCCACTACTATTGAACAAAAGAACATGTGAACTATTTACGATCATTTTCTGCACAATAAAGAGAACAGCGGGAAAAGTCACAGATGGAAATATTAAGTTACTGATAAAACTATCTGTGTATTTTAGGTGACTAAAATCATAGTCCTTCCTATAAACTAAATAGCTTTAAGTTTATCCAGGTATCATGGCTTATTGCCACACCAAAGAACATAAGAATATAGACCTTAACAGGACTGGGACACATATTTCCGAGTCTAAATTGTGCCTTACTGAGCCACATTCCTTTTGCTCTTCAATCTTAATATTCCAATACTATAGTAATTAGTCAAAATCCCACTTTTGAAATTTGTGTGTGTATGTAAATTCAATACACTAAAATTCAAAACACTGGCCATGGCTTTACTATTTGAAGACTCTAACAATAGTTCTCCAATCTACCCAGATAAATATGTATAGAGTCTTTTCATTAATATTTAAGAAACAAGATAAAACAGACTTTACCAATTTCAAATCTACTAAAAAATGCATAAAGTACTAACCAGAGTGATTTGCCTGGGCTTTACTATCCCATGTTCAATCTGTATATCAACAATAGATAAAACAACTACTGCCTACTGTGTCACAATTTCCTTATAATTTGTAGCTAAAAAGTTTTAAAATGTTTTAATGAAGCACTTACTCTCCAACTTCATGCAGGGTAGGCGCGGGACAAAGCATAGAATTCCGTTCCACACTTACTGGCTTTACATCTAGAAAATAAGATGCCACTGAATTAATAAAGGGCTTTATGTATCTCATGCAGTTTTATTAATGATATGAAGAGATACAGCAATCAGTGTTCAAGTGTGGGGCATTAGATACATCAGCATGAAAAAACAAAAAGATACTCATCTAAAGAAAGAAGAGTAGAAACACAGAATGAAAAATAGAAATGCCTCATTGATATACAGTATTGCTGCTGCTGCTAAGTTGCTTCAGTCGTGTCCGACTCTGTGCGACCCCATAGAGGGCAGCCCACCAGGCTCCCCTGTCCCTGGGATTCTCTAGGCAAGAACACTGGAGTGGGTTGCCGTTTCCTTTTCCAATGCATGAAAGTGAAAAGTGAAAGTGAAGCCGCTCAGTTGCGACTGACTCTTAGCGGCCCCATGGACTGCAGCCCACCAGGCTCCCCCGTCCAGGGGATTTTCCAGGCAAGAGTACTGGAGTGGGATGCCATTGCCTTCTCTGATATATAGTACTGGTAAATCATAAATTATGATTTTTTATATAACGTTCACATATAGTTTGTAGATACTATAAAATTATCACCATTTCTCCCTCAACTTTGTCAATATACTATTCAAGAAAAAATGATATATATTTTAAAAAGCAGAATTTTAAAATGATAAAGAAGATAAATATCCAAAGGATAAAAAATTTCTTTAATTAATTGAGCTTAATAAAATAGTTGGGTCTATTACATATAAACAGGCTTCCTAGGTGGCTCAGTAGTAAAGAATACACCTGCTAATGCAGGAGATGAGGGTTTGATCCCTAGATCCTCTTGAAGATCTTCTGGATAAGGGAATGGCAACCCACTTCGGTACTCTACCTGGAAAATCTCCATAGACAGAGGAGCCTGGTGGCTATAGTCAAAACAGTCAGACACTACTTAGCAACTAAACAACAACAAATAATATATAAATACATTTTACAGAATACTTAAGTTGCCTTGCAATTTTAATAGATATGAGAAAAATGATCTAGACTATAAATATTCAGAAAAGCTACATAATCAGTTGGATAATCTTAGAATGCAAATGATGAAAATACAATCTGACTCAGTTTATTTGAGATTTATTTTAATAAATTTAATCCTATATAGCTAAACATAAAATGTTTCTATTATAATAAACTCCAACCTGTAATCAAAAGAAGTTAGGTAAAGTTAATGCTTAGATACAGATGATTACTAAATAAAAATATGAAAATAATTTTTCCTCTTCAGTTGTAGAACCTACTAACAAGAGTTTGTTACAAATATTATTGCCTTTCCTTACCAAAATGATGATTTTAATAGAAAAGATAGGAATTTAATGATGCCATTTACCATGCTGAGACCCTTAATACTTTAATTCAACAAACATATTGAGCAGTTACTTTGCATGCAGACAAAACTGTGCTAAGCAGAGAGTTTATAACAATCAGATAAACAACAAAATTGTAGATGATCCTTTCGAAAAATATTTCTACCAGAGTTCACAGAGTTGCAGCATCTGCCTTACAGTATAAAATTTTAGAAGACAATATAATCACCAACAAGGAGAAAAGTCTTAAAAGAGACCCAAAATGCCCAGAATATTAAGATCTATTTATTGAAAGAGGAGAAGTTCTTCTCAGAATAAAGATTAAAGTGTTACACTCATCTGCTTTTTTGAACGTCAAGCTAGGGAAAGTGAAATTTAATTCCTTAAATATGATAATTATAAACAAACACTGTACCAGGGGGACACTGGAGACATATCTTTAAGGCAAGAAGTCTGTCCTCAGGAAACTGGCTGACAACTTATTTGCAAATTAGACAAAGACAGCAAGTGACAATGAAATGAGGTAATAAGTAGTAGAGTAGTCCAAGATCGGTAGACTTTCAAGCAAGAGTGACAGGAAACAAATGTGGAGAAAGAGACAATTAAATCAGCGGGTGGGTATAGTCCATTCAGAGTGCAGTCAAGAAAACTGGGTTCAACTCTCAGCTCTGCCCATTATTAGTTGTGTAATCACAGACAAGTTATACAACTCTTTCAGCCACAAGGCCATAATTTCTACAATGAGGATACTTCAGATACAGTCCAGCATTTAACAAGTTATGAACAACTGTTGCCATTATTAAATAACTATTAAGTAACTATTATTACTACTTGCATTATTATTGCACTTCCTTTCTTTACTGATTAAAAAAAGATAGCACTGTTGGTTTCAGCTGAGAAAAATACTTCATGCTGAAATACTGCACAGATATTAAAGCAATACTGAAATTATGAAGACATACTCATTGTGTATGTTTCATTTACAGTGTAAGTACAGAGAACACTGCCATTCCGACTCCCCAGGTTGAATCCTCTTCCATTCAAAACAACTTGAAATTCCTCTAGAAGTAAAAGGAAGAATAAAAAATGTAAGTACATTTTTGTTGTAAAAATGTAAATACATTGTTGTTGTAAAAACAACAACAAAAAGCATCACTTGAATCAAAAGCATCAAGGCACAAGGAATTTTTTAATACTATTCAACCAACTAATAACAAAAGACATGGTCTTACTAGTTTTCTTAGACCTTCCAAGGAAATACAGTGGAGGTACCTTTCACTGCCAGGTAGAGATGCATTATTTTACTTTTTGAACAAAGTGTTTTCCAATAGTAACCAAAAAGAATTGAAGTGTAATTGACCAATAGAATTGAAGCACAACAGTCATCCCAGACAGATACTGTACAAACTTGCCCATATTCTATCCTGAGGAAAATATCTGTAGGAAAGAAAAACTCTTTGTTTTCCTCTTGTCTCAGGCACTGAGGTATGAGAATGTGAAGAAGTTAATGCCTCATTTTGCCTGGTTCTTAGAACAGTCATGTGTTGTATTTTCTTTAACCTATGACACCCCATACAAAGTTCTTCTTTAATAGCTTCTTCACATATTTAATCCTACTTTTAACTTCTGTTGCATACAGACTTGTAACTCATCAAAAGTCAGGCATTTTAGATTAATAATAATCTGTGGCCAATTAGTAAAAGAACTTGGTTTGACTCATACTCTGTGTAAGAGGAGCAGTCACTAAATGTTAGAGTGAAATAACATGCTAGAAGAAAAGTTTCAATGTTTATATCTTTGCTGCTTAGCTGCAAGAAGATATGTCAACTCTTTTAATAGTAGTTAACTTTCAATCCTCTTCAGAGACCCCCCACCCAAGATAATCTAACACATATCTAACAATTAACTGTGGAAGAAAATGCTGTCATGCCACTCTCCATTCAGTGCATTACTGAATGTAAAGAATGTTCTTATAAGTCACAATAAAGTGCAAGTGAAATGTAGCATGTGACTCAGAAAAAGAATATGAGCTTTTGGAGTCAGACAGACAAGAATCTAACAGGACATTTACTAATAGCAACTACTGAATATATTTTCTGTCTCAGTTTCCCCACCTGTGAATCCAGGATTATAAAACTGCTGAAGAGTGTTGTTGTAAGGATTAGGCCAAATTATAAATGCACAGAACACCATCCCACTTTAGAATGTTCAAATGCACTATACCTCTTAAACATCTCAATAATCATTAATGAAGGGTGGGTCTAAAAGATGCCTGCAATGCAGGCGTCCCTGGTTTGATTCATACGTCAAGAAGATCCCCTGGAGAAGGGATAGGCTACCCATTCCAGTATTCTTAGGCTTTCCTGGTGGCTCAGCCGGTAAAGAATCAGCCTGAAATGTGAGAGACCTGGGTTCAAACCCTGGGTTGGGAAGATACTCTAGAGGAGGGCATGGCTATCCACTCAAGTATTCTTGCCTGGAAAATTCCCATGGACAGAGGAGCTTGGTAGGCTACAGTCCATGGGGTCGCAAAGAGTCGGACACGACTGAGCAAGTAAGAACACAGAACACTAAAAGATGTAGAACTTCATCCCACGTCCAGCAGGTGGGAGGCCACCAGGCCCAATATTTAACTTTTGAAAGAAAAGTTGGGTTAAAATGAGCTCCAGGTTAAAAAGAAAGTATATAGGCCACAGAGAATCCCACTCTCTGGGTTGGATGGCTTGAAAGTGCTAAAACCTGAGTCTGTATTTTAGCACCAGCTGATCAAGCCACCTGCTTCTTTCCTGCCATCCACCCTGAGTTGGCAGGGACGTACTTTGGCCAGGTCATCAAAACATGGAGCTCAAAGTCTACAGATACATGCCTGTTTGTATAATCAGATAAAAGAGAAAATTTCCTATTTTATTTTACTTGTCATAAGAAAGGTCTCAAACATGAACTAAATATACAGAAGATTTTAAAAGCCTGTCACACAATATGTTCATTATTTAAAATAACACTCCAATCTTAAAAATTTGAATTTAAAATAGAAATATTTCAAGGAATTATTTAAAAATTCTTGCAGAAAAAGATGCCAAAAAATTAATTTTGCTATTCTCTTTCCAACATGAGTTTCAAACCATATATTTTAACTAGGAAAAAAAGTACAATTTCTTACAAGGTATTTTTAAATTCTAAGTACTTACGCCCCACACAGACACTTGAGGGCCGCAATTCCAGGATTTCAGTGCATGACTGAGCTAGTATCTAAAAAGGAAATAAAAAAGAAGACCAAGAAATGTAACTAAATCATAATATATAAAATGAATCATAAGATTACTAATAATCTGCGGTCCTCCATTTACAATAAGTGGCAGAGAAAATTTATTAGCCACATATACAGCTACCAAGCTCTTATGAAATTTCCATGTCACCTTTTAGTATCTATTTCAAGACTGTATTCTGTAGGAATGCTTATTTGATTAGAATAAATACAGATAAGCACAGATAAAAGGAGTTGTTGCTTCAAAGTCTGGGAGCCTTGGATATGAAAAGATAACTAAAATTTCTCAATAGCCATAAAATCAACGCTGACTTTCCCATCAGGCAAAAACAAGATAGCAAAATCAGACCTCCTATTTAATTATGCTAATTTAACATTTTCTATTAAAAGATTCAACATAATATCAATAAATAAACACTTCTTTATTTGACTCTGGCATTTCTATTCAATTTCTCTGCCTCAATTCCCATGGATGCTAATCCTCCTTACATGCATCAAACATTACACTTACAGAACACAGGCCCCTTGTATGAGCCAAATATTATTCTCAAAAGCACAGACTCTCTACTCCGGCATTCCCAGAGCACAGGAACAGAACAGCTCTTCTTAGCGTGTTCTGCAAGACAGAAACCACCATAGAAGGCACCAGGCTACAAGTGAAAAACAACAGTGATGAAATAAGCTGCTCCTCATGGACTCAACAATCCTGCCTTTATTTTTAGAACTGATCTGCGCTACATTAGCAAAGGCAGACAAGTTCCAGATGATCTTTGAAAGGCATTTCTTTCTTGCTGGAAGTTGAGGACAGACGACGTACAGTAGTTTCTAGCGTCTCCTGCTCATAACTAAGACAGGAAGGAAGGACTGTGGCAGGATATAGAAATGCTTTCCGTGCTTTCTTTAATAACAGTAGAAATGTAAATTGTCAGAATCTAAAAATCAGCTGGTCAAATCATGGAATTTTTGTTGCTGAATATGCCTCTCTGAAAGAGGGCACATTTGTACTTTTGAGGGTCATTTCCTAGTGAACCCACTTTTCACATAGTGATTGAGGAGTAAAATACTGTAACTGAGAAGTTCTGAGTGAGAGCCATTTAAACTCAGAAATGACCAAAGAGAGTCCAGCGTCACCTGAAGACTGTCAGGGCCTCAGCAACTCTTGGTCTGCTATTCTATCTCCAATAATCAACACTCACTCCTTTGAAGAGCAAGCACTTTTGTTCATTTAAGAATTGAGGATCACTGTCAAAAGTTAACGTGCCCTCTTGGAAAGAAAGAATCTCAAATCACTAACATCTTTAAACTGTTTGACATAATTCAGATAACAAGACTCTGAAGGGAACAGAATACAAATGTTTTGCCAAAAGAGTAAGAAGCTAAAAAGGTTCCAGTTAACAAAATAGGTGCATTATTGCTCCAGGTTTGACCAGTCTGAGATAAAAGTGAGAACCGAGCCACGAAAATGGAAGGTCAAAGGAAAGCATAAACCCCCTAAATCTATTTTAGCTGGCAACAATTCTTGAAAGAATTTATTTGAAATAAATCCTATTAAGAAGAGTGACTGATCTTAGAGCTGACAATCTTTTTACTACTCTAGTTATTTTAGGCACACCTTTATCAGCATTACAGAAAAATGTTTTGAGTCTTGAATCACCCCCTCTACTAGAACACAAACTGTTAGAGCATAGAAATGGGATATCACACTGAGCAAGCCTTCCAGGAGAACCACATTGTTCTGTACTCGAAGTACAACCAAAAACAAAAAACAAAAAAAAATTGCTTAGAGAATAAAGACCAAACATACTAATTAATAAGAATATTAAAAATGTCTAGTATGCAAATCAATAATCATAAAAGGACTAAGATAAAGCAGAATAAAGTGAATTTATGTTTTTACATAAATGAGATGCCAATGGTGGAAAATAATGTCTCTGCCTACATGTCTTCCTGAGGGAGGTCTGTTCCTCTGTTACTGTTTTTCTTAGTTTCTTTCCCTCCCATATGTGTGAACCACAGGGTTGTTAAAGGTTTTTAACCTATAGTTGAGCCCACAGAGCACAGATTGGGTTGGAGGTAAAAGTGTGACCTTCCAGTGGGGAGAGGTCTGGGCAGAGAAGTTGATGGTATACCCAAGACTGTCTGCAAGACCTTGGTATACCCAAGACTGTCTGCAAGACCTGTGTTCATAAACCAGTAAAAAAAATCTATAATTAAAAAAAGAGGCTGAAAGATATAGAATTCTAAATTCTGTTACTTTGTGTAAGAGGTCTATGTTCCAGCTCACTGTCCCAAACTGTCAAATGCCTAGAAGATGGTTTTATATATTTAATCTCTATGATAATAGTCATAGTCCTTTCTCATTATCAAAACTTTCTGTCCTATTTAAAATGTATTTGTTTTGAATGCCTCCTTTAGAAGGTATGATAGAACTTTTCAAGGCAGGGGACAGGAACCCTAGTCCGGGAAGAGTCCACATGCCACAGAGCAACTAAGCCGGTACGCTACAGCTACTGAGTCTGTGCTCTAGAGTCTGCAGGCTGCAACCACTTAGCCCGAGTTCTGCAACTACTGAAGCCCATGCGCCGAGAGATCATGTTCCCCAACAAGAGACGCCACTACAATGAGAAGCCCATACACCGCAACAGAGTGCCTCTGGTCACTGCAACTAGCGAAAGCACTCATGCGGAAACAAAGACCCAGCACAATCATAAATAAATAAAGTTACTGTAAAAATGTATGGTAAAAAGCCAGAAACACATGATCACAAGAAAGTGAAAATCCAAGTAATCCCCCTCTTCTGAGTTGTTTGGAATAAAACTGCAAGGGGAACAAGAGCATTCAGCCTTACAAATTATGATTATTTATTTTCTATAATTATTTAGAAACCAGTTGTTTCTAACTGGTTGCATACAATTTTGATACGTTATTTGCACAATTTAGACCACCAGAATACTCTCAATAGTTCGGTGAACTCTATAAACATGGATATCATGGAATTTCTCTATTTCACAAGGGAGCGGGGTAGGATAAGATAAGGTTATTTACACCCCACTCTGGGTTAGTTTTGGTTAGCCAAAAGACCAGATGTAGCCTTAGGGGTCAGCTCTGACCATAATGCCAGCTGGCCTCTTACAGATGTTTGGCAGGAGATGAAAGTAGATTCCATTGTGCTGTCCCTTGCCTGAAGTTCAACTTGAATGAAGTACCAGAATGGTGTTTCACCCTGGGTATTCCAGGCATGTTCCAAATTAATTTCAATTGACTCTGCATCTAGCATCATGTACTTAGGTTGCAGGATTTCACTAGAGGCCAGATTTGCATACAGAGCTACAAGTGGGCAGACATGTACATTGGAGCTAGAATTGGCAAGACATATGGCTATGTAAGCACCACTGCTAAGTCAGAGACACAACTCTTCTAAGAATCCCAGTGGCTACAAAGCAATTTCTTATCTTGTCCATCTATAGTGTCAGGATCAGATCTTTAAAATTATTGAATAATAACTATGTAAATTAACAGTATTAATCTAGGAAATATTTACAGCAGAAATAACCAGAAAGCATCAGACTTGATTTCTTCTTTCTTAGCTATTTTAAGATACATATGAAACCACATTTTGATTGAGATCTGTAAGTTTCTGAATATGTTTACATAATGAACACATGCTATAATAACAAATACCAAATACGTAGGAAGTAGTGTAAATCATATTATAGCCCCCAAAAATGCATACAATGAATACAGCTTTGGCCTTTTTCTTCTGGCATTAAAGATAAAATGAGATTAATTTAGTGGAGAATTGTTGTTGGGCTGCATCCAAGATAAAATTTAGCATGGAATTAGTCAAAATGAGGTGACAAAGTCAAAATATTACTTAGTACCTAGAGTGTCTTGGAAGTTTATACTGAATTTGGGAGCAACACCTAAGTCTTATGATTTGAAGACCAAACACCCAGTTTAAATAAACAAGCAAAAGCCCACTTCCTACAACTAATATACATCAAGACCTGTTTTTTAAATCTATATTTTTCCAATGTCTTTTTTTTTTTAATTTTATTTATTTATTTATTTGGCTGCTCTGGGTCTCAGTTGTAGCAGTGTGGGATCTAGCTCACTGACCAGGGATCAAACCTGGGCCCCCTGGACTGAGAGTTCAGAGTCTTAGCCACTGGACCACCAGGGAAGTCCCTCCAATTTCTAAATGGTGATGGTAAGGATACTATATTTGGAAAATAGGATACAGCCCAGTGCACATAAAACTAGGTAAACACTTTTTTTAATGAATGATAATACCTCATATTTAAAACCAATCTAATATAAAAAGTATATAGCACAAAGTTATAAACAGCTGCTGCTCAGTTAATATTTATTGAATTAACTGAGTAAATGCAAAATTTTCTAGTAAAAAACAAGCATCTTGACTATAAGACAAATAAGCACGGTGTGTAACAATGGACAGTTAAACATATTTAAAATTAAAGAGCTTTTCAAATCACATCTTTGGTCACACACAAGGAAAGGAAAACGTATTTGTATAGTTCAAATTGTGGTAACCAGTGGCACTAATAAGGCACTGAGCCAAATACAAAAAAGAAACAAATTTAAGATATGCACCTTCTTTTAAAAAGAGGGCTAATTTTAGATAGGATATGTGGAAGAGAAAAATGACATTAAATCCCATTAAATGGTTTCCTCTGTGACATCCTTTTTAAAGGTCGGTTCTAAATAAAAAGATTTTTCCCCCAAACTGGATTATTTCTTCACTCTTAAATTCTATATGCTACCCAAACATCTCCAACATTTTCAATGTTATTCAAAATTCAAAATATTCATTCTAGCAATAACTTTCTAATACCGACTTTGAGTAAATAACATCACATACAACAGAACATTATAGCTAATTTACGAGTACCCTCAGTGTACCCTTAACAAATAGAAACTGTTAATTTGCATGACATACAGCATGCCAGAAAATATCAGTAAGGATAATAAAAAGGTCTGAAATATATAATCTATTTTTTCTGACTCACTAAGAGTCTTTAAGCACAACAGGAGTTCATCCCAAATATGAAGGATTCCAAGTTTAAATCTCATAAGGAAAAATAACTTAAGAACATTAGTTCCCAAAAAAAGTTCCCCCCAAAATAAAGCTTTAGTAATTAACTACACATGTACACAAAATAAGCAACTAAAATGAGTGGGAAGATGTTTCTCACAATCTTTTCTTGTTTGCTTTTTACCTTTTAATATTTAGATGCAATTTTTATTTTCTCTCTAGCTTTAAAACATCCTACCAAATATATTTTTCTTTAAGAGGTAATGATTCAATGAAAACAATTATAACTTGTAGTCACATGTTTGGTTGTGTTTGTTTTTTTTTAATGCTTGGAGCTTCAAAACGCCAGTTGCTCAATACTGCATGACCCATTTCTAAATATGGATTCTTTCTCCCTTTGAGTAATATAAGCACAAGTGATAAATTCTAAACAAACTTCTACTCTAATAAATCTAGGGAAGAATGTAAGTTACAATCATTGCCTTCTACTCTTCTCTGCTCCAAACATAACAGATGAGCAGTTCTGAGTATAATGTTAGTAAAATTATGCCCATATCACAAACTGTGAAACAAAATACTGAAATGACATTTTAAAGTTCTTCCTCCTGTTATAATTGCAATTTTCATAACAAATCATATTAGCAGGTCTTCCTTTCTCACTATAACATAAAAATTATGCCCCAAACTGGATTGTGATGCAAAACAAACATTTATATGCCTCTCCTTTTTTTCCTTTTGTTCACAGCACAAACTCAGAATAATCATTTAATGCTTTCTTAATGGATGAACAATAGACTTTACATTAAAAGTGCATTAAAATTATGGGATTTACACTGATGGTACATTTAATCATAAATCTTACCATTTTATCCCCCTTTTCAATGTTCTACTTAACCGAATTTACTTTCACAGACAAGTGAGCCTCTAAAAGTTTATCTTCTTTTGTAGCCCAAAAGATTAACGTTAAAAAATAAACATTTGACACTTCACTTTGGCAATGCAACCTAATACCACCACTGGCGTTTTCTCACGAAATATCACAAAGTTGTAATTATTTATCAAAAATGGATTTGATTTCCTTATACTACAATCCCCACCAAATAATGAAAAAGGAAAGAACAATATTAAGTAAAATTATCATGCAACTACAAATAGACCATTGAACAAAAGATGTCAAGTTTATAAAATTTCAGTAAATTAAATGAATATTTTAAAGTGAACTTTCTATTTGTATTTTTTAGTTAATTGGAATTAGGAAGAAATGAAGTACCTTATTAGAATATGTTTAAAATATTTCAAATATATTTTAATATACTGGACTCTCATAGCTATTGATTTTTCTTCCCTATCCTTAACATTTTTTCATCCTTACATGTCTATAAACAGTGTTGCCTTCCTCCTGGAAAAACTGTTCTTTATTCCACGTGGTTCTGGTGAGGCTATCAATCATGCTACCTTCTCTTTCTCCACCTTGTTCCCAACCTTCCACCATGGCAGTGAGCATGTTACTCAGTCCAAATATGTCTGTTGACTATGTTTTTGTTATAAGAATGAGCACTTGACCCAGCTGAGTCAACCAGAGTCCTTAACTGGGATAGAATATACTAATGCTGAGACAATGGGCTTGCTAACTGACGCCCATGTAAGCTGAAACCTTTGGCAATGAACTTGCCTCTGATGATCAACAAAACAAGCATGGAATGAGGCAAACAGCTGCTGCTGCTGCTTAGTCACTTCAGTCGTATCCGACTCTGTGCGACCCCATAGACCGCAACCCACCAGGCTCCCCCGTCCCTGGGATTCTCCAGGCAAGAACACTGGAGTGGGTTGCCATTGCCTTCTCCAGTGCATGAAAGGGAAAAGTGAAAGTGAAGTTGCTCAGTTGCGTCTGACCCTTAGCAACCCCATGCCTGCAGCCTACCAGGCTCCTCTGTTCATGGGATTTTCCAGGCAAGAGTACTGAAGTGGGGTGCCATTGCCTTCTCCAGAGGCAAACAGAATCATAGGCAAAACTTAGAAAGGGAGAAGACCTTAAGAGTGGATTGGTACCCTGGATTCAACTGCACCTGGGGTAATTTCCTCCTCTGGACCACCAGTGAGTTAGAGAAGCCAATAACTTTCTTTTCCTTTCCCTTAAGCTACTATACACTTGGTTTTTGTCACTTGTAACCAAATGTCTTAATACAGTGGAATGTAAACAAAAGGATGAAATAAAGTAATGTAGAATCAAAAGTCAATTCAAAATAAAGTATTTTCTGGTTAAAAAAAAAAGATGAGTTGACTTTTCTGATGCTTAAATACACCATAACTATATAAAAATATTTTCAAGGAGCATAGATTTTATTTATTCATTCACTGATAAATGGGAATTGAGCAGCGTCTACTTACCCAACACTGTATTAGAGTTGGGTAAAAAATAAGAGGAGGCAGAGGGAAATACAGTCCCAACCTTTCTATCGTTAATGTGAAGGATGTTATGAAAAGAGACACCTCATCTACATTTAATACTAATTGGATAAACTGAAGCCCAGGAGAATCTGACATACAGTGGGCCTCACATTACAGCCTGACCCTTTTTAAAGGGAGTCCTAGAAACTGACTTCCAATTTTGAGTCAGTTGCACCAGTTCAAGTTGTTTTCCTATGAAGATATCTTCATGGTTAGCTCAGACTTTAGGTTTTTCATCCAGCCATGATTTTATAAGTAGAGATTCCCACAACTAAGCAATCAACATCTGGAGCAGAACCTGCCAAAAGTATTTAAGCTAAAGTCTTTTCAGGTAGTTTATTAGGTATCCTCTTCTATGAAAATGATTTTCCTGTAGAGAAAATGACTTTGCAGTGTTTTCTCATTCCATTCAAACATAGTTTAGACATCTTTCTTAGATACTTTTTAAAAATAATAATAACAACAGATATGGCTGAGAAAAACAACTTGGCTCCAAAGGTCAAATGAAGCTTATATTCCCAGCACTATTAATGAAGTTACCTTTTGAAATGTATATTGCACTTTTTTCCCTTTATAAACAGTTTCATTTAAATTTTCTACATGTCTGAGTGACCATGCTCTTCTTGTTTAGGCTCTCTTATTTTCCCATTACGTACTTAGGGACTTTTAGCATTTGCTGCCATCACCTAGGATGTAGTGTTCTTAATTCTTCTGGATAAGGTGTTATTTATAAAGCCAGCTCCACAGCTGATTCGTCTCTTTTGCTTAATACTTTCTGAGGTACTGTATCAAAAAAATTTGTGGAACCAACTGCAAACCAACATCTCATGGCCTTGTTTTTAGAGGGGGAAAAAAAAGGGGAGGGAGGTTTTGCACAGATTATTTTGCTTTTTATTCTTCCCCTATTATTCACTAATCATGGTTTTGTTCTATTTTCAATGTTTTCTTCCCCAGCACTGCATAATGAAACACTGCACTGGAAAGCACGTGGTACTCACAGGCTAGTCTGACCTATCCTAGCTTGAATAAAATTTCATCTTCAACTAAAAGTCCTATAATTGCCTTTCCAAGAAACTGAAAATAAGTATGTAACATTCTAAGATTTTAAAGTTAATCTAAAGAGGAAAACAGAATAAAAGCCTTGTGTCTGTGGGCAGTGGGAGAGGAGAAAGATCAAGAGGATGGAGAATGACTCAAGTCTACAGTTTCCTGGCTTGAACATTTCTCTGGATTTCCACTTTCCTCAGTGACATTCCCCACTGGGATTTCTTCCCAGGCCCAATTTCACTCTGTCCTCTAACACTCTGGCCCTTCTGTGAAAACAATTTTCACTTTCAATGCTTCTAGATACTCGGCCACATTATCAGGAGTGGAAGTTGTATTTGACTCCCCGCTCTGTCCTTTTCATCCTATATCCAGTGAGTTCCCAGGTTCTATTAATTTTTTAAAATTTCCCACATTTACCATTTTATTTCCAGTTTCACTGCCATCACAATTTTCACAGCAGCAACTAATTGCCAGGTAACATTCACTGGAGTCTTCAGAGCCTGGCTCAGAAAGAGCCAACAGTTTTATACCTAGTGGTTCAGCCCCACCTTGTTCCTGACATAGTTCTGACCAGGACAGTGAATCTATTAGCACTTCCGTTGACATCCTTGACCTAGTTTTACTGGGAAAGACCTAGAATCCCAGTGCCTGAAATAAGTCCTAAGGACCTATGATACACTGGGGTGTGGTTTCCCCCTAACAAAGTAAGGTTTCTACTCTGAATCACTAACTAGTACTGAGTTCCCCAACAAGAATGGAGAATCTTGAAGTTCTACAGAGCTTTTGCCACGGGAATTCTGAATCTACTTTTTCAGCTGTTCCCTGGATCCTAGACCTGTGCTCACTCAGTCATGTCTGATCCTTTGCAACCCCATGGACTGTTCAGCCTGCTAGGCTCCTCTGGCCATGGGATTTCCCAGGCAAGAACAGTGGCTATGCTGAGCTGCTTCAGTCATGTCTGACCCTTTGCGACCCTAAGGACTATAGCCCACCAGGTTCCTCAGTCCAAGGGATTCTCCAGGCATGAATACTGGAGTGGGCTGCCATGCCCTCCTCCAGCAGATCTTCCCGACCCAGGGATCAAACCCGAGTCTCTTGTCTCTCCTGCACTGACAGGTGAGTTCTTTATCACTGGGAAGCACCACCTGGGAAGCCTGGAAAGGGATGCCATTTCGTACGCCAGGAAATCTTCCCAATCCAGGGATCAAACCCACGTTTCTTGCAATTCCGGCACTGACAGGCAGGTTCTTTGCCCATAGCACCACCCGGGAAACCCTAGACCTGAATCCTGAGAATTTAGAACCAAGGCACAGTCAGATCTTGACTTTGGGTAGCTACACGATCTAGAAGTCCTTGCTGTTTTGACCCCTTGCTAGATTTGATCCTTGCATATCTAATACCACCCCTGTTTAGATCTAAAGTCATTGATCACTTAGAATACTGACAATCTCAGTGGACTGCCCTACAGAAAGATCAATAATCCCATCCTACATGGTCCTAGCTTTTTGCCGTTCCTAGCTTCCTATCACATGTTTTAAAATCCAGCGCTTCTGAGTTAGATCATTCTTAATCATTATCTCATGTAATTCACAAAATGACCCAATGACATAGATATCATTATCCTCATTTGACTAATGAGAATTTTAAAACTGAGAAAGATTACATTATAGCACACACAAGGTCACATGGCTAGACACCTGCCGAACTGGAACTCGCTCTCAGGTCTTCCTATTTCTAGTCTCATTTTGTCTTCACTATATTGGGTTTCCTGACACCACGTTTCACAAGCACTACTACAAGAGACTTATAATACAGCTGTTCATCTTCCAAATCATCCCGTATATTAGCACAGGAATATCCTACCTGAATTTCCACTGCTTCCTTATAAATGCAGGCTCTAAATGAATTTTCCATGGTTCCTCAATTATTCATGCAAAAAGTGCCAATTCACCATCCAAACATTGGACAGTCTCCATAATCTGGGTCCAGCCTACCTATCAATGTTTATCCCTCACATCACTTCACAATCCAGGCCAAACTCTCCTGTGCTTCAGCCACTCAGCCTAAGCTATTTCTGAGGTTCTGTGTTCTCTATTTCTAATTAATCTATTCTAATTATCAGAGTGCAGTTCAGATCCCACCATAAAAAGCCTCCCATGACTTTACATAACCCAACTTATTCCACCCTTCTGTCAACTTTAATCATATTGGCATTTTACCACAAATTGCATTATAGAATTACTTTTATCATACAGGGTGACTCACTGAAATTTTCCTTTTCCAAATTCTCATACTTTATAATTCTTGGAGGGCGCCACCATAATCCAAAACCTGAATTGTCACTCTCCAGCCCCTTTAGAACAGAGAATTTGTCTTATTTAAGTCTGTGTCCTCTCTTCCAAGCTTAACACAATGCCCTAACATAAAGAGCTCACTAAGTCAATAAATAAAAGAATACATTAGGTTTTAGGAGAAGGGTGAAAAAGAGAAAGTTTTTCATTAGTACCACCTTGAGATAATGAATTCTAAACCTTCACATATGCTAATTAAGAGTGGAGGTTAAACCAATGGTATAAAAAATGTTATGCAAAAAAAAAGTTATACATCATTTCCCTAGATAGAAATCTAAAAATTTTGATGATACATTTCCCTCCAAATTAAAATAGAACATTAAAAGATTTTCTGAATCAAATAAATTTTAGAAAATTTGACGTTTGTTAATATGTTCATAACAAAGGCCTTTTAAGTTCCTTGTTTTTGAAGTTATAAAAGTTATAACTACTACTGTGTTTCTTCTTTTTTATAAAAACTATAATGAAAACTGTTAGAACTTTTTCCAGAGTGATTAAATTGTTGGAGTCACTCCAATAATACATGAAACTTCCTGTTGTTCTACATCCTCACCAACATTTGTGCTGTCAGTCTTTTAAATTTTATCCATTTTGGTGGGAATGTAGTGGTATCTTCTTGTGATTTTTAACTACATTTCCTTGATGACTAATGATGTTTAAAAAAAATTCTTTTTATGTGCACATTACACAACTAAACATATGCCTACCCTATAGGCAGGCCAGAAACTTCACACCTAGGTATTTACCTGAGAAAAATAAAAGCAGAAACAAGAAGAATTCTACATGAATGTTATCAGCAGCTTTATTCACAATACCCCCAAATAGGTGTCTATCAATAGGAGAACTGTGCTATAGTCATACAATGGAATAAAAAGTAACAAACTGCAAGTATAAATAACAGGCTGATGAATCTCAGAAATACTCTAAGTGAAAGGAGCCTTATATAGAAGAGTATATACTATACGATTTCATTTATATGAAGTTCTACAACAAGTTTAATTAAACTCTGCTGCAAAAAAATCAGAAGAGCAGCTGCCTCTGGGGTGGAGAGGGAGAGGGCAAAGACGGACTAAGAGGAGCCATGAAGGAACTTTCTAGGGTGAAAGTAACGTTCTATATCTTGATTGGGTTTTTTAACATAAGTACATGCCTTTGTCAGAACTCACTGAATGCATAATAAAGATCTGTGTAGTTCATTTCATGCAACTGTTTCGTTACACTGTATATAAATTTCACATTAAAAATTATAGACAAATGAAAAAAAACTATAATGAAGAAAGACTCCAAAATTAAACTCCTATCCTTGCTGATTAAGAAGTCAATTATAAACAAACTATGTGTTAACAAAAGGTGATATCTTATACAATAAGGGGACCAGACCAATTAGGTCACTGGATTTTGGTGGGCAGGGGAAGGAGGACTAAATAAACAAGAAATTCATATTATCAATTCTTCTCACTTAAAGATGAATGTCATGGAAATTAATATACTGACAATTAATAAGGCCAGATGGATTTAAATAAATTCTACAGGAAAAATAAATTATCAATCCATTTCACAAATATTCTACCTTCAGTGTACCAAACATTTAAAAAATTTAAATTTTAGGATTTCTTCCATTTGCTTAGTGTTAGTGACTCAGTCGTGTCTGACTCCTTGCCACCCCATGAACTGTAGCCCACCAGGCTCCTCTGACCATGGGATTCTTCAGGTAAGAATACTGGAGTGGGTTGCCATTTCCTCCTCCAAGGGATCTTCCCTACCCAGGGATCGAACCCACATCTCTCATGTCTCCTGCTTAGCTTTGTGTAAAACATTCCACAGGAGAGTGTAATCCATTAGTTTGGTAAACCATAAAGAACAGATAGAAATTCTCTTCTCTCTGCACTATACCCTGAAATAGATACACTATATTTGTTTTAAATACCATATACAATTTTTAAAGATAAGAAGATACTCTAAATATAAAGGGTGATTCAAATTTGAGGCCGATATACAGCTTTTGTATACTACCAGAGGTGGTGCAGTCTCTGCCTTGAAGAGAGAGAAAGTATTTGAATTGCTTTAAATTTCTACAAAATGGGCATAAATCCCAAGTTACCATCATGATGATAAAAATCTCAACCATTAGTGTGAGCAACTTTGATTGCAATGCTCTGTGTCCACGTGCCTCCTTTGCCAAGTCACCACCAAGGTTTCCCCAGAGGTTGACTTCCCTGAGGATCACTTACTCCTCCTTTTGTGACTAAATAGCTGAAGTTTAACTATAACGAGATAATAACTATACCCATCAGATCCCTCCAGATGAAACACAAAAGGCTTTGTTCATGATTGGTGGCTAAAATAACCCAAATTTTTCTAACTTCAAGCTAAGTCTTTTGACATAACTTTGTTGTTGTTCAGTTACTAAGTCATGTCTGACTCTTTGCAACCCAATGGACTATAACACACCAGGCTCCTCTGTCTTCCACTGTCTCCCAGAGTTTTCTCAAATTCATGTCCACTGAGTTGGTGATGCTATCTAACCATCTCATCTTCTGCCGTCCTCTTCTCCTGTTGCCTTCAATCTTTCTCAGTATTTTCAGTATTTTCCAATGAGTTGGCTCTTCCCATCAGGTGGCCAAAGGACTGGAGCTTCAGCTTCAGCATCAGTCTTTCCAATGAATATTCAGGGTTGATCTCCTTTAGAACTGAGTGGTTTGATCTTCTTGCAGTCCAAGGGACTCTCAAGAATCTTCTCTAGCATCACTATTTGAAAGCATCACTTCTTCAGTGCTCAGCCTTCTTTATGGTCCAACTCTCACATCCATACATGATTACTGGAAAAACCATAGCTTTAACTATATGCACCTTTGTCAGCAAATTGATGTCTGCTTTTTAACATGCTGTCTAGGTTTGTCAAATCTTTCCATGCAAGGAGCAAGCATCTTCTAATTTCATGGCTGCAGTCATTGTCCATTGTGATTCTGGAACCCAAGAAAATAAAACCTGTCATTGCTTCCACTTTTTCCCCTTCTATTTGCCATGAAGCAATGGGACCAGGGGGTTTCCCAGGTGGTACTAGTGGTAAAAGAACCCAACTGTCAATGCAGAAGACCTAAGAGACACAGCTTCGATCCCTGGGTCAGGAAGATCTCCTGGAGAAGGAAATGGCAGCCCACTCCAGTATTCTTGCCTGGAAAATCCCATGGACAGAGGAGCCTGGCAGGCTACACTCCACAGGGTCACAAAGAGTCGGACATGACTGAAGCAACTTAGCACGCACGCACCTGCACACACGATGGGACCAGATGTCACAATCTTAGTATTCTGAAACTTTGCTAAGTTTCAAGCCAACTTTTTCACTCATCTCTCAACCTCATCAGGAGCCTCTTTAATTGCTCTTTACTTTCTGCCACTAGAGTGGTATCATCTGCATATCTGAGGTTGTTAATATTTCTCTCAGCAATCTGGATTCCAGCTTGTGATTCATCCAGCCCAGCATTAAGCAAAATGTACTCTGCATATAAGTTAAATAAGCAGGGTGACAATATACAGCCTTGACATACTCCTTTCCCAATTTGGAACTGGTCCATTGTTCCATTTCTGTTCCTAACTGTTACTTCTTGAGTCACATACAGGTTTCTCAGAAGACAGGTAAGGTTGTCTGGTACTCCCATCTCTTTAAGAATTTTCCACAGTTTGTTGCAATCCACACAGTCAAAGGCTTCAGTGTACTCAATGAAGCAGAAGCAGATGTTTTTCTGGAATTCCCTTGCTTTCTCCATGATCCAACAAATGTTGGCAATTTGATCTCTGGTTCCTCTGCCTTTCTTAAACTCAGCTTTTATATCCGAAAGTTCTTGGTTCACAAACTGTTGAAGCCTAGCTTGAGGGATTTTGAGCATCACCTTGATGACATGTGAAATGAGCACAACTGTATGGTAATTTGAACATTCTTTGGCATTGTCCTTCTTCGGGATTGGAAGAAAAACTGATCTTTTCCAGTCTTGTGGCCACTGCTGAGTTTTCCAAATTTGCTGACCTATTGAGTGCCACATTTTAACATCATCATCTTTTAGAACGTGAAATAGCTCAGTTGGAATTCCATCACCTCCACTAGCTTTGTTCATAGTAATGTTTCCTAAAGCCCACCTGACTTCACACTCCAGGATGTCTGGCTCTAGGTGAGTGAGACCTTCTGGGTCCTGAAGACCTTTCTTGTATAGTTCTGTATCTTCTTGCCACCTCTTCTTAACCTCTTCTGCTTCTGTTAGGTCCTTACCATTTCTGTCCTTTATCATGTCCATCCTTATATGAAATGTTCCCTTGATATCTCCAATTGTCTTGAAGAGATCTCTAGTCTTTCCCATTCTATTGTTTTCCTCTATTTCTTTGCATTCTTCATTCAAGAAGGCCTTCTTATCTCTCCTTTCTATTCTCTGGGACTCTGTATTCAGTTAGGTATATCTTTCCCTTTCTCCTTTGCCTTTCACTTCTCTTCTTTCTTTAGCAATTTGTAAAGTCTCCCCAGACAACCACAATGCCTTCTTACATTTCTTTGTTTTTGTTTTCTCTTGGATTTGGCTCAGTCTCCTGTACAATGTTATGAACCTCCGTCCACAGCTTTTCAGGCACTCTGTCTACCAGATGTAATCCCTTGAATCTATCTGTCACTTACACTAGATAATCATAAGGGATTTGATTTAGGTCATATCTGAATGGCCTAATGGTTTTCCCTATCTTCTTTGATTTAAGCCTGAATTTTTCAATAAGGAGCTCAGGATCTGAGCCACAGTCAGATCCAGGTTTGTTTTTGCTGACTATATAAAACTTCTCATCTTTGACTGCAAAGAACATAATCATGGCAACTGACTCCAGTATTCCTGGCTGGAGAACCCCATTCTAAAGTTTCCTTAATACAAATTTTAAAAATGAAACTGAATAATTAAATAACAACAACTTTATCTCCTCCAATAATCAACAACTAAATTTCCTGAAGGAGAAATCTGTAGTCATAACCCACAAAAAGAGAATTTTCAGATGCCAATTAATCACCAGGAGAATTTTGAATTAATCCTCTGATGATAGAAAATAATTCCAAAGGGGCTAAACCCACAGAGGTCTTCTCTCCTTCACAGTATAATTATAAAAATAACTGAAAACTCCCAAGTACAATAAAATTCTATTTAAAATACAGTACAGTTTTTTTCACTTGCTTCCCTAGTAGCTAAGCTGGTAAAGAATCCGCCTGCTATGCAGGAGACACCAGTTCGATCCTGGGTCAGGAAGTTCCCTGGAGAAGGGAGTGGAGGTACACACTCCAATATTCTGGGGCTCCCCTGGTGGCTCAGCTGGTAAAGAATCCGCCTGCAGTGCAGGAGATGAAGGTTCCATCCCTGAGTTGGGAAGATCCCCTGGAGAAGGTTATGGCAACCCACTCCAGTATTCTTGCCTGGAGAATTCCCATGGCAGAGGAGCCTGGCAGGCTACAGTCCATGGGGTCACAAAGAATCAGACATGACTGAGCAACTAATCACAGCACAGCACACTTTTTTTATAGGGTCAAATTATCCTCCCTTTTGCATCGTCAATACATTTTCCTATATTTTAAAACAAATCACAGTTGTGCAATATGTACCTTGAATCCATCTCTAAAAATATTTACTAATTTTACATTGAAATTTTTTCCTGAAACAAAATACATATGTAAAACTCCTAAAATAATTATATCTCTGTTCCATTCTGCACTTAGGTTTGGCCTGTCCACTGGTCATTCTTACATGTGATAGAACTAAATTGCATGTTTTCCCTGAAAAGCCCCATTTACCATGAGGAAAAAAAGCCTACATGCTACCAAAAACAAATTAAAAAAAAAAATCTCACCCTATGTTTCTGAAAAAAACATGATCTTTAAAAAGAAATTTTAAATGCCAAAACCAAATGTCAGGAAAAAAACTGAGATTTTTTTTTTTTTCCCTTCAATAAATATCCAAAGATTAAAGGAAAAGCTTTGGCTTTAGAGAATATATGTATTATTCACTTCCATTTTAGGATGTTGTTTACCAAAATATCATAAATACTTAATAGCAACTGTTCCTAGTGCTTCTAGCAAAAGGCAGTAAAACGAAACATAAACCTCAGCTGTGAAAGCCCAGGAGTTTTGCTTTGCATTTCATCACTCCACTTCCCCTTCCCCTGTTTAGGATGGCCCGGATTCTAACAATCACCAGAGACAGCTCAACTGAATTCCAAACAGAAATATTATGAGCTCCAGTGAAACTATTAATCATTAAAATGGAAAGAACAACAACCGCAGTCAGATACTCTTCCGCCGGTTCGAGTTGCCTGACTGAAAGCTAAGAAATACCCATATTTGGAACAGGAAGCAATCACACATTCCAATCCAAATTTTTATTTTGTACTTCTATAAAGCCTATAAAACTTTCAAGATAGCGACGCGGTGAGGAACTCCATGCTCAAAGGTTGCTCTGAGACTGGTGATGACAATCTTAAACTTGAAATCACAAACCCAGGCTCACAGTGCTCAATTTGTAAGAGTTAATTCCAAATCTCACTTACAACAAAATCCAGATCTCTAGTATTTCCCTGCATGTAAAATACTCAACAAATTTCCTTCTTAAATTCTCTCTTCAAGATAACAAGATTACTTCCTATAGTTTAAAATATATCTAAGAGGTGTCCCTTATATGTGGAATCTAAAAAGAAATCACACAAATGAACTTATAAAACAGAAAGAGACTCATAGATTCAGAGAATCTGTGATTTAGAGAAAGTTATGGGGACAACTTTTTGCCAGAGAAAAGAATGAGAAGGGATGGTAAAGGAGATTGGGATTGATATCTATACACTGCTGTATTTAAAATGGATAACCAATGAGGACCTACTGTATGTATATAACACAGCTCACTGTTATGTGGCAGCCTGGATGAGAGGGGAGATGGAGGGAGAATGGATACATGTATATATATGGCTGAGTCCCTTCAGTGTTCACCCGAAACTATCATAACATTGTGAATCAGCTACACCCGCAAACAAAATTAAAAAAAATTTTTAAGTCTTTTAATTTAAAATATGTCTAAAATGATGAGCCTTTCCTACCCCCAAAGAAATACTCACAGAATTAATTATTCCTTTAAGAGCTTGAAATCCACCTTTGACAGGGAAAACTTGTTCCTTGGAATCAGCGATTCTTTCGAGCTTTAGAAAAAGGAGGAAAAGTTCACTGAGAGGTGGCTGAGACATACAACTTTTTATACCCTTCCTTACTTGTTAGTTACATTCATCTGAAAATTGACACCAGAGGATTAATTCCTTGTAAGGAACTGGCCGGAGTAACTGGTGTACTCTAAACGCATCACAACAAAATGAACTGAGATCAGGCACAGCCCCTTTACAATTGGCCTTAAGTTGTGATTTCAAAACAGCACAGAGCTCTACTAGCTGTAAATGTTATGAGACACAGAAACTTCACTCACACTCAACCAGACATTTAAATGTAAAAACATTTTGTGAGTGGGAAAAAAAATTTAATACATAAACCCTGTAAACTTCATGAAAAAAACATTTTTTTAAGGAAAGTCTTTAAAGATTTTTCCAACAGACTTCCCAAATCCTAAGCTCCTACAAGTCAAGTTTTCAATCAAACCAAAACATCTAAACAAGACTTGTCATGATAACCTTGTCAGCTGATTAAAGAGGAGCATGCATATTATTTTATTACTGTTCAAGAAAAACAGAGTTTTGTCTTCAGTTTAGTTAGGTAATGAAACCTATCAAAATCAGACATTACCAACACAGAGTTGAAGACAGGGGGCCATTTTTACAGAAAATCTTCAACAATTAATTGGGTTTCCGTAGTTGCTCAGATGATAAAGAATTCTACTGCAATGCAGGGGACCCAGGTTTGATCCCTGGATTTGGGAAGATCCCCCTAGAGAATAGAATGGCAACCCAATTCAATATTCTTGCCTGAAGAATTCCATGGATAGAGGAATCTGGCAGGCTACGGTCCACAGGGTTGCAAAGAGTCAGACTCCACGAGTGACTAACACTCTGCTTCTCAGGGGGCACTAGTGGTAAAGAACCCACCTGCCAATGCAGAAGACATAGTAAGAGACACAGGTTTGGGTCAGAAGATCCTCTGGAGGAGGGCATGGCAACCCACTCCAGTATTCTTGCCTGGAGAATCCCATGGACAGAGAAGCCCGGCAGGCTTTAGTCCACAGGGCTACAAAGAATTAGACCCAACGGAAACAACTTAGCATGCATGAAAGTGTTAGTTGTTCAGTCATGTCTGACTCTTTGTGACCCTGCGGGCTGTGGCTTGCCAGGCTCCTCTGTCCATGGGATTCTCCAGCCAAGAATACTGGAGTGGGCAGCCATTTTCTTCTTCAGGGGATCTTCCCAACCCAGGAATCAAACCTGGGTCTCCCACATTCCTGGCAGATTCTTTACCATGGAGCCACCAAGAAAGCATGCATGCAAGTCGTGATTTTAAAATCTGATCAACTCTGCTTAAGACTACTACGTAATTTAGATTCAAGGCTGCAGATCTGCTACACTTACTTGAGCTTGTTCAAAGTCAAGGACACCAACACAGTAAACTCTAGCCCCAAGTGACCTGGATATCTTTGCCTATTGAGAGAAAGAGAGAGGGGGAGAGAGAGGGAAACAGGTGAATGATTCACACATCAGGCTACACATGCAGAGACATACAGCAAAGTACACTGGAGTGTAAAGAGCAGTTTCCGTCAATACTCACCTCTTTCTCTGCATATGATGGCACCAGACCGTCCAACTTACCATCTGTCAGAGCAATTATGATACTGGAGGTTTTTAAGCCTCTTGCTTTCTCAATTTGCTCATTTGCCTGAAAACGAAGAAAAATTGTCCAACTCACAAGATAATCTTAACTTTTAACCAGCATGTTCCATCAAGCTGAATTTTAAGTCTGGCAAAATCAAACTGGCTTTTAAAACAGGGTAGGGCTTCCTGACGGCTCAGGCAGTAAAACGTCTGCCTGCAATGTGGGAGACCTGGGTTGGATCCCTGGGTTGGGAGGATCCCTTGGAGAAGGAAATAGCAACCCACTCCAGTACTCTTGCCTGGAAAATCCCATGGACAGAGGAGCCTGGTAGGCTACAGACCATGGGGTTGCAAAGAGTCAGACATGACTGAATGACTTCACTTCTTTCTTCTTTCTTTGAAACAAGGTATTTTATATTAACTACTTTAATTTGAAATATACATATATTCACATTATAGAGTAACTACTATTGGGTGTAAATGATAAAGGTTTTTAGCCTTGACTGACTATAACCACAGAGAAAATGTGGTTCTCTGAATATAGTCACAGAGAAAATGGAAAATTCCTTAAAAGGCAAACTGTCATACAAACTTCTTTTATCACCATGGTAAATTCTTTCTATCAGTCTTATCCCTAGAACAACTAAAAGAATTTTTTTTTTAACTTTAAGGTAAGCATGTAATGGCATCTTCCAGTTTTACTAGGGAGTTATAATTTATTTTATTACAGAGTAAGGAAACGTTCTTTCCCATACTTATATAAGTATAAAAGAACTTACTAGCTTTAGTCCTTCATGGATGTATGTCTCTCCTACGGGACTAACACGTTTCAAATTGTCCAAGCCTTCACTGATTTTGCCTCTGAAAATAATACAGTATAAAATTAAAAGAAAAATGGGAAAAGATCACAATAAGCACTTTTCAAAAAATGTGGCAGTTTTGCAATTAAGGCAGTTTTGCCCTGAGTTTTGAAGGCAGATAACTCCTCATACTGTCATTTTAATGAGTATTTAATAATGTCTGTATTTTAAGCATAAAATCATTCACCAGAGCCTCACCCACTTATAAAAATAATTTATTTTAATTTTAAGGATTCTATTTTAATATTGTAGTAAAAATTATTATCAGACAAGTTCATCTCAGGAAGTTTCCAGAAAACACAACTTTCAAAGTATAATCCTAATCTTACTTCTTTGTAACTCAGTCACCTCCACCAACCCATGTTGATTGTCTCTTTTAATACTTGTTTTAAAACCTATCTATTCTGAACCTAACTAACTTCAGTACACTCTTTTTTCTAAGATGCCCCAAACATATTCATGTTCAACTTTTACTGCAATGAACAATTCTGTATCTCAAAAATATTCTACTTTAAAATAATTTCACTGATTTAACATTTTCACTTAACTAGATGGGAAGCCTACACTGGGCTATCTCCATGTCTATTATTTATAATGTATCCCCCAACTTTGCACTAATTACTTATTATAATGCCTTTTACAAAGTAAGTGTTCAATAAATTTTTCAATCTACCCTAGGAAAAAAATTCATAGTTCCACAGATGATGGAGTAAATTACATAATTTATAAACTTGTTTTATCTAAATATTTATGTTTTAATATCTACGGAAATAACTTGAAACTGACTCAGTCTGAATGCAGATAAAGACCAAATATTTGGTGCTTCCCAGAAATGAGTGGCAGCGTGTCCTCAAGCATTAATGTTTGCTGCCAAAAGAGAAATGAAAAAAGACAACTGAAATCCAAGTTTACACAAACAGCTTTTGCCTGGTAAAAATCGCCTTCTCCATTTAGTTCAGATTCTAATCATCATTACTTCTGAGGACTAGACACTAGTAGAAGACTCTAAGGAGAAAGAACTCGCCAATGTGGGATTCAGAGTGGGAAGGTAGGTCTCTGCTTGCTTATTTCGCTGAAAGAAGCAGAGTACTCTTGTCCGTATCCATACCAGCCACTGTGACATCCTAAGTTGCTCTGAACTGCTTCATTACTTTTGCAGCTACAGAGTCATAAGAGGAAAAGTGTTCCTTGGCCACACCCAACAGCATCAACATACATGAGCCCTGGTCTGTCACTTTCCAGCCTCTCCTCTAACAAGTATCACTGGGACTTTCCCAGGTGGTCCAGTGATAAAGAGTTCACCTTCAATGCAGGAGATGCTGGTTTGATCCCTGGGGAACTAAGATCCCACATGCCATGGGGCAACTAGGCCCGTGCACCGCAACTAAGACCTGATACAAGCAAATAAATAAAAAGGTTTTTAAATTGAAAAAAAAAAAAATGTGTCACCAAATGGGAAATGGAAATCAAAACAAGATAGGGCCTTTGAGGGATCCCAAGCAACTAAAAATAAGTTAAATTTTCTCTATTAGTAAATGGTGAACTGAGGGAGAAAAAATCATGTAGTAGGTCAAAAACACAACTCATCCATTTATACTGTGACTTAATGTTCTAAAGGAAAGCAAGGGAGAAAATATTTAATAATAAAAGAAGACAAAATGTGTATGTTATGAAGATCAGCTCAAATCAATATCAGATTCACTGAGCTTGGCTTTAACGTTGTCTTCAACTACAACAAACAGTAATACCAAAACTACTTTGGAGTTTGTTGTGACTCTGTAGCTAAGGAGGCAGCTATCAAGACAAAGTCCCCTATGAGCTCACAGGGCAGAAGTTTCTTTACCATCCCTGAGTAATCGCTACACACTTCCTCTTTTCTGCTAACTACAGCTACTTCTTGCCCTATCAGGAACTGCATGGTAAAAGTCTTCCTCATTCAGAGAATTCTGCTAGGCTCATATGGTTATCATATTGCTATCTCCTCTTTTCTAAGATCTTAACTTTTCTTTTCAGATGTTACTAATTTTCTGCAATGTTACTATATTCTGTATGACTTCAAATACTTTTTGGAAAGAGGCAGAATTTAAACAAATAAAATGGGATATGAAACCTCTGTTTGATTGCTGTTGCTATTGTTGTTTTTTGTTGTTGTTGTTGGGCATCAGGGTACCAAAATCTATAATCAACTCTTTCTTCTTGACTTTATAACTATGTTGATTGAAAAGAGGGGGTGAGGCAGAGAGGCGGGGGGTGGCAGAGGCAGAAACATATTGACTCATTTTTTAATCTAAAAAATGAACACTCTCAGCTCTGTTAGTATCCTTCAAATTTCTCTGCTGAGTATGGGGAAGAAGAGATAAGAAGGGAAGAGGAAAGATAAGCAGATAAGAGAAGGGACGGGAAGGAAACACAGCAAAAACTGCGAGGCATTGGGCCACATCAATGGCCTTTCTCCAGCCACAAAACACTTGATACTGTGGACGGTGTGCATGATGTCACAACTAAGGTGAAGATATATTTTATAAATAGTGGCATAATTAAATAGTTCGCAGAAAATTCTGACTTGGCCAACTAACACAATTCAGGCATAATTTTAAGTCCTTTCTACTTGTGACTAAAGATATACATTTATAAATGTATCTCTACACTTAACCTGAACTTTGTGCATTGCCTTAACTTTCCTGATTTCAAAGCTCTTTCCAGGTTTCAGTCAATCAGTCTACACACATTGGCTGAGCACCCACACATGTGAATGCTGTGATCTTACACGGTGATATGAGAACAATTTACGTCTAGTCTACAGCTACCCTCTCACCTATCTACAGGGGCAATGTCGTTCTCCACCCTGGCTGGACACTGGGATCACCTAAAAGGCTTTAAAAAGTATATATCTTCTGGACACTAATGGAAAAAATTATTATTTACTTGATGTGTGCTGGGGTCAGGGTATTTCTTGGAAATTCTCCAGAGTATTCTATAGTGCGGCCAAGAATTATGAAACTCTGACCCCGTCTAATTTAAAAACCTTTCCATGTTGTTGGAAAGGGCTTCCCTTGTGGCTCAGTTGGTAAAGAATCTGCCTGCAATGCAGGAGACCCGGGTTCGATCCCTGGGTTGGGAAAATACCCTGGAGAAGGAAATGGCAACCCACTCTAGTAATCTTGCCTGGAGAATTCCATGGAATGTTGTTGGAATGCTCTTTCCCTTACCTATTTTGCCAGTCAGTTCTTCTACTGGAGGGGTTTTGAAGGTAACTAGGATAATCTTTTAAAATGTAGAATGCAGTTTCTGGGATCTATGACTTATAGCCAGAGAGAACATGGATTAATTTCAAGCCCAATCTCATTTTCTCAACTATAAAACAAAGAGGAAAATACCTGTACCACAGGGCAGGCGTGAGGATTAAACGGCACATAATAAGTACTGGGTTAGGGGACTTCTCTGGCTGTCCAGGGGCTAAGACGCCACACTTCCAGTGCAGGGGGTGTGGGTTCAATCCCTGGTCAGGAAACTAAGATCGCACAGGCCATGCAGCATGGCCAAGAAAAAAACAAGTACAGTTAGTTGTAGCTACTATGGTTGTTATTGACACTGGTCATTCCTCTGTTTGTAGGATTTTGTTCACCCAGTGTACTTTCTTCTTGATTCTAAGGAGAGCTCACTCAGCAAACTGAGGGTTGAAAAAATTTGATAAAGACCCAGAAAGAAGGAGGGAAAGGAATAGAGGAAAGAAAGTTTTATACTGAAGCTTTAGTGAGAACAAATTATATGGAAATCTATAAAATGAGGTAGGAAGACTCAGGTTTGGAGTAAATCAGAAATGAACTAAAACTTCGGTTCTACAACTAGTGTAAGCACTGGCAGTTATTTAATTTCCTGCAGCACAGTTTCCATATCCATAAAATGTAAATAAGAATGGCTGCCCCAATGAAGTCTTCACTCACTCATTCCACAGACATTTACTAGGTGACTACTATCACACTTATTAAAGTGTTAGTCGCTCAGCGACCCCATGGACTGAAGCCCACCAGGTTCCTCTGTCCATGGAATTCTCCAGGCAAGAACACTGCAGTGGGTAGCCATTCCCTTCTCCAGGGGATCTTCCTGATCCAGGGATTGAACCTGGGTCTCCTGCATTGCAGGCAGATTCTTTACCATTTGAGGCACCGGGAAGCCCATCATCTTTATCATATAATGTTATTATATTTGGCAGCTTTGAACATTCAGAAAGCTGTGGGGTCTGGACAGAAGAGCTATTAAAGGAGCTAAGACCAGAGAAAGGAAGTGGCTAGTGCCCAAAACAAACCCTCTTCACTACAGCTTCTCCTCTGCATTGCCATGTTGCTCTTCTAAAAACCTACAATTTGTGGCAAGCTGAATGTGAGGTGACAGGTGGCACGACGGACAGGAGTCCAGACTGCTCCAGCCAGTCCTCTATCACCACATCCTTCCGTTGTTTCATGTTAAGCAAAAGTGACACCAACACTAACTCCACAGGGTGGCTGTGAAAAATCAAAGGAGTCGATGCACATAAAGAATTCAGTACAAAGTCAGTGTCACATAGACATTAGTTACTATTCTTTTATCACATGTGCCAGGAACTGAGCGGGGTCATCTGCCAGCCAGCCCTCGTTCTTTCATTATGCCACCCTGCATCATACCATGAGCACAACCCAGAGGTCAAAAATGGTGCACTGGCCACCTTAATTCCCAGCTCTTAGACTCACTAGCCTTAGTAATTTTGTGACTTTGCTAAGTTGTGTCCTCTCTGAGCTTGCATTTCTACCATCTGAAAATGGGAACATTGGTAGTACTTATATAGCAGAGTTGTTATAAAAATTAAAGGGACTATTACTTGTATTTTCAGGGCTTTCCTGATAGCTCAGTTGGTAAAGAATCCGCCTGCAATGCAAGAGACCCTGGTTCAACTCCTAGTTCGGGGAGATCTACTGGAGTAGCAATAGGCTACCCACTCCAGTATTCTTGGGCCTCTCCTGTGGCTCAGCTGGTAAAGAATCCGCTTACAATGCAAGAGACCTGGGTTCGATCCCTGGGTTGGGAAGATCCCCTGGGGAAGGGAAAGGCTACCACTCTAGTGTTCTGGCCTAGAAAATTCCACGGACTATACAGTCCATGGGGTCACAAAGAGTCAGACACAACTGAGCAACTTTCACTTATTACTTGTAAATAGTGAGTACAGGGCATGGCACCTAAGTGTTTAATAATCAATACCAACTGTTTATATCAATTTTCTGTGCATGCGTGCTAAGTTACTTCAGTCGTGTCCGACTCTTTGCGACCCCATGGACTGTAGCCCACCAGGCTCCTCTATCCATGGGATTCTCCAGGCAAGCATACTGCAGTGGGTTGCCATGTCCTCCACTAGGGGATCTTCCAGGGATCGAACCTGCATCTCCTATGGCTCCAGCAGTGGATTCCTTACTGCTGAGCCACCGGGGAAGCCCAAGTGTTAGTAGCTCAGGAAGATCACATTGCAGGCAGATGCTTTACGTCTGAGCCACCAAAGAAGCCCATCAACTCACTGTACTGCTCTCTTAACCATTGAAGGTAACGTAAATAGGAATTATCACCTTTGTTTTTCACAGTTTGGGAGCCTTATTTGAGAACTTCTCTTCACTAGAGCTCCTAAAACACATAGAATTTTTAAACTTTATATTAAGTTATACAAACTCCAACTCATATGCATGTGTTCAGTATTGCTCTTGAATAGGTGAATACCAACAATCCCAAAATGTACTTCTATCACAGCACAATTTTAAACTATTTTAGGAAAATTATCATTTCTAACAAATAAAACTTCAATTCTCACATTTCTACCTTACATATTAATTCTTAAAACTTTGACAGTTTGAATTGAGAAATACTATTCAAAGTCATGAAAGTAAAAGGAAATGTGCCCACCTATTCAAACCTAAGAAGGAAATAATGACAATATTAAAATAACACAAAAAGAAAGTATTAATGTTGTTAATAAACAGTTTTAATTCATACAAAAGAATAAGAGGAATGAGAGGCTAATAATAAAAAATAAAAGTAAATACCACATCATTCAAAATTTGCTGACATGGGTTATGGGTTACAGCAGAATCTAAAGACCAGTGCCAAAATTACCAATCTAATTTGCTTTTTTGGTTACACACAAGGTTTTTTTTCCCCTCTCTTAGCTGGCATGTTTATTTATGAAAGAGATTCATCTTTGGAGTTTCATTGTTACTTTCGTACAAACTATGGTACAGAATCTCTAAATATGACCTCTATTAATTTCTTCCTACTCTATATCCACCCATTCGCTCATCAAAAGTTGAAATTTATCCCCCATCCCCTTGAATCTGACCCAGCCCTGTTACTACCTGGCACTAGAACAAGGCAGAAGTGATATTCTTAGATGTCCAACCCTTAAGAGAACTGGAGACGCTGCTTCCTTCATCTCATGGTACTTGCTTTTGGACTCAGTCATCATGCTGTGAGAAGCCCAGACCACAAGCAGAGGTCCCATGGAGGAGAAGACATTATTCCAGTAAACAGTGCTAGCTGTGCTCCATAACAGTAACTGCCTTCTATGATTATAGCACCAGATAATACAATGTGGGGCAGAGAAAGCTTCCTTTTGAGCCATGTGTCACAGAATTGAGAGAGCTAACAAAATCACTGCTTAAGCCACTAAATGTTGGGGTGGTTTTCCATGATCACCATGCCTGCTCCAGGACTAAGTCTAAATAAGGCACAAGACTTCTCCCTTTATGTACCCTTGGTAGCTAGCTGCCATACAAAAACTTTCACTACCCTGAAATCACCATGGTAGGAGGACACTTAACCTAGCCATGAGTAGAAGTCATGTGTAGCAGAATGAAGACTCAGGTCAACAGTCCTGGCTGAGCCCCTAGACCACAGCCAGCACCAGCACGAACTTTCGAACCATGTGGGTGGGGTCATTTCAACTCTTCTAGCCATTCCAGCTTTCCAGCTGACAACAGGCAAAGCCTAAGAACTGCCCATTCAATGCACAATATCATGAGAAATGACCAGTTGTAGTTACACCATTAATATTGGAGTAGTTTATTATGCACCAATAGATAATCAAAATAAAAGTTGTGACTAAAGTAAAAGCTAAATGACCTTGAAGAGATGGATAGTAAAGACTGGAAAGGCAGTGATAAAATTGCTACTGAAGGCACAGTTACAGGCTCATTCATATCTGTTGCATTCCATTGGTTAAAGTAAGTCATAGGCCCAGCCCACATTTTAAAATTATATATTTAAATAAAAATACTTATATACACATATGTAAATACATGTGTATATATAAATATATATAGTTAATATATAAATATGTGTGTACTTATATACATATATAAATATACAAAAATATTTATATACACATATATTATACCTGTTACATATATAATCATATTTGTCTCAGTGGTAAATCTGCCTGTCAATGCAGGATATGCCAGAGAATAGGGTTCAACTCCTGGGTTGGGAAGATCCCCTGGAGGAGAACATGGCAACCCACTCCAGTATTCTCACTTGGAAAAATCCTTGGACAGAGGAACCTGCCACGCTACAGTCCATGGGGTCACAAAGAGTCAGACACAACTGAGTGTGTACACTCACACACACGTATGCATGTATGTTATATGTATTCTTGTGTTTTATTGGAGGTCACAAAAGAGCAATCTATCACAAAAACTAAAAGCCTCGTACATCTATGCTACCAAATGCCAGTTTAGATAACTCTATAAGCACAAGTGTTATAGGTATGGAGGCAGAGGAACCAGAGATCAAACTGCCAACATCTGCTGGATCATCGAAAAAGCAAGAGAGTTCCAAAAAACATCTACTTCTGCTTTATTAACTATGCCAAAGCCTTTGACTGTGTGAACCACAACAAACTTTGGAAAATTCTGAAAGAGATGGGAATACCAGACCACCTGCCCTGCCTCCTGAGAAATCTGTATGCACGTCAAGAAGCAACAGTTAGAACTGGACATGGAACAACAGACTGGTTCCAAATTGGGAAAGGAGTACATCAAGGCTGTATATTGTCATCCTGCTTATTTAACCTATATGCAGAGTACATCATGCGAAATGCCAGGCTTGATGAAGCACAAGCTGGAATCAAGATTGCTGGGAGAAATATCAATAACCTCAGATAGACAGATGACACCACACTTATGACAGAAAGCGAAGAAGAACTAAAAAGCCTCTTGATCAAAGTGAAAGAGGAAAGTGAAAAAGCTGACTTAAAACTCAACATTCAGAAAACTAAGATCATGGCATCTGGTCCCATCACTTCATGACAAATAGATGGGGAAACGATGGAAACAGTGACAGACTTTATTTTCTTGGGCTCAAAAATCACTGCAGATGGTGACTGCAGCCATGAAATTAAAAGATGCTTGCTCCTTGGAAGGAAAGTTATGACCAACCTAGACAGCACATTGAAAAGCAGAGACATTACTTTGCTGACAAAGGTCCATCTAGTCAAAGCTATGGTTTTTCCAGTAGTCAAGTATGGATGTGAGAGTTGGACTATAAAGAAAGCTGAACACCGAAGAATTGGTGCTTTTGACCTGTGGTGTTGGAGAAGACTCTTGAGAGTCCCTTGGACTGCAAGAAGATCCAACCAGTTCATCCTAAAGGAAATAAGTCCTGAATATTCATTGGAATGATGGATGCTAAAGCTGAAACTCCAATACTATGGCCACCTGATAGGAAGATCTGACTCACTGGAAAAGACCGTGATGTTGGGAAAGATTGAAGGCAGGAGGAGAAGGGGATGACAAAGGATGAGATGGTTGGATGGCATCACAGACTCGATGGACATGAGTTTGAGCAAGTTCTTGGAGTTGATGATGAACAGGGAAGCCTGGTGTGCTGCAGTCCATGGGGTCGCAAAGAGTCGGACTCGACTGAGTGACTGAAATGAACTGAACTGTACTTTATTCTCAAGAGAGTATCAGCCAGGGATATGAAATGAACAAAACTGCAAACAAAATGTAGGAATACACAGAAACTTTATAAAGATTTCAATTCGGTTCAGTCACTAGTTGTACCTGACTCTTTGCAACTCCCTGTCCTTCACCAACTCCTGGAGTTTACCCAAACTCAGGTCCATTAAGTCGGTGATGCCATCCAACCATCTCATCCTCTGTCGTCTCCTTCTCCTCCTGCCCTCAATCTTTCCCAGCATCAGGGTATTTTCAAATGAGTCAGCTCTTTGCATCAGGTGGCTGAAGTATAGTTACATAACATAATTAAATATTGCTCTTGGAAAATAAAAGTTAGTAGATTGAGTGGAATGTGAGACAGAACAATCTTCTCAAGATGTTGTTCATGTTCATACAAAATTACTAATGATTTATAATCCACTTAGCATTGTACTTTACCTGAGCAATTACAAATAAAGCATTTAGCAAAATGTCTGATACATAGTAAGTGCTTAATAAACTGTATTACTTCTGTCTACTTCCATTAATAAACCACAATATTATATAATCATTCTGACAAAATTAGAAAAATTACAGGAGGGGAAATCTGCTCACTCATTCAAATGTGGGACCATCCTAGCTATCTATCTAATTACGCCATTATATACTGTTATATGGCATACAGTGTGAAGAATAAACTGCAATAAAAAAATTGTTCCCTATTAGCTCAACTTAAAAAATTTTCAAGGGTTTCAAAAGAGTGAAAGATGATTTTTCAGACACAAACATTGCTAATACATTATCTTAGGAACTCATGCTTTATATGAAAACTTGCTTACTCTTTATTTAACATGTCACTCTAAGGCCAATATATGTCAAGGTCTCTCTGGTACAGATTCCAGACCAATGAATCCAAGTTCAGGGTCCTAGATTCAAAAATATCTGCTTACAAAATGCCTCATACAATCTGGGTTTGTGAAAATTCGTCTCTTAATTTAGTCCACACTTATCTAAGTGAGGTACCCAGATGACACCTAAAGTCTCTATGTGCTGTATCTTGTATATTTATACCCCATTTCCTCATTCAACACCTTACTGGGCCATGAAAAAATGACCTCTGCATTTTAACCACCTGAGTGTGCCAGGTCTGTCTTCCAGACATGAAGAACAATGCATTTAATTTTCTAGAACATACCCATAAAGCAAACATGGGACTTCACTGAAAGCAACTATTCCTATATCCACGACTAGAATCTGAGTTGCTGCCATGCTCAGACCTCTCAGAATTACCACAATGTGTGACCAGCACTGACTTTTCTCAACAGGAAAAATTACTTCCCTATTAGAATCTAAACAAAAACAACTAGTCACTTCCTCTCAGCACGTCACTGGTTTGTAAGAGAACAGAAGAAATTTAGAGGATGAATGTATCTTTGAATTACGACAATTCTGGCTAATTCTGGAAACCAGCTGGAGAAAGGCAAACAAAGATTCTGAGGCAGTGGAATGGTTAGGTGCTCATGCTCAAGAGCCATACGCAGGGGTGAACTCTGGCCCTGACTTAGCTGTGTCACTTTGAGCAAAGTCACTTGACTTCAAACTTCTCCTAGAATCTGGGCACATAATGGTGATAAAGAGGTACAATGATAAGACCCAGATCCCATCTCAGCCTCAACCTCCTTACCACCTAGTCATTAATCAGGCCTTCTCATGCATTATGTGCACTTAATCATCCCAACATTTTATCACCCCAACACTTCTACACAGTAGGAATGATTAGTTCCTTATAACAGACAAGGGAATTGGGTAGCAAGAGGTGAAACAACTTGTACAAAGTTACACAGCTCGTATACAGCACCTATGTTTTTCTGACCCAAAGTCCAGTCCTGATGTTTACATTTAACAAGCATCCTTCAGGATCTGCAGCCTCCGCCAGGCTTCCTTTCTGACTCAGCTGGTAGAGAATCCACCTGTAATGTGGGAGATCTGGGTTCGATCTCTGGGTTGGAAAGATATCCTAGAGAAGGGAAAGGCTACCCACTCCAGTATTCTGGCCTGGAGAATTCCATGGACTGTATAGTCCATGGGATCACAAAGAGTTGGACATGACTAAGCAACTTTCATTTCACTTCATTTCAGGACTCCCCAAGGTAACAGCTGAATATGTTCTATTTCTATTCAGGAAATCAACCCTGAATAGTCATTGGAAGGACTATTGCTGAAACTGAAGCTCCAATTCTTTGGCCACCTGATGCAAAAAGCCAACTCACTGGAAAAGACTATGACACTGGGAAAAACTGCAGGCCAAAGGAGAATCAGCAGCAGAGGATGAGATGGTTAGAAAGCATCACTGATTCAACGGGCTTCCCTGGTAGCTCAACTGGTAAAGAATCCGCCTGCAATGCAGGAAACCGCAGTTTGATTCCTGGGTTGGGAAGTTCCCCTGGAGAAGGGATAGGCTACCTACTCCTATTCTTGGGCTTCTCTGGTGGTTCAGACCAATAAAGAATCCGCCTGCAATGCAGGAGACCTGGATTCAATCCCTAGGTTAGGAAGATCCCCTGGAGGAGGGCACAATAACCCACTCCAGTATTCTTGCCTGGAAAATCCCCATGGACAGAGAAGCCTGACGGGCTACAGTCCATGGGGTCAAAAAGAGTCAGACATGACTGAGTGACCAAGCACAGCATAGCACTAATTCAATGGACATGCATTTGAGCAAACTCCAAGAAATGGTGGAGGACAGAAGAGCCTGGCGTGCTGTAGTCCACGGGTTCGCAAAGAGTCAGACTGGACTGAGTGACTGAACAGCAACAATGCTCTATTTCTAATGTGAAGAAAGCTGAGCGCTGAAGAATTGATGCTTTTGAACTGTGGAGTTGGAGAAGATTCTTGAGAGTCCCTTGGACTGCAAGGAGATCCAACCAGTCCATCCTAAAGGAGATCAGTCCTGGGTGTTCATTGGAAGGACTGATGCTGAAGCTGAAACTCCAATACTTTGGCCACATCATGTGAAGAGTTGACTCACTGGAAAAGACCCTGATGCTGGGAGGGATTGGGGGCAGGAGGAGAAGGGGACGACAGAAGATGAGATGGCTGGATGGCATCACCGACTCGATGGACATGAGTTTGAGTAAACTCTGGGAGTTGGTGATGGAAAGGGAGGCCTGGTGTGCTGCGATTCATGGGGTCACAAAGAGTCAGACAGGACAGAGAGACTGAACTGAACTGAATTGATACTTTCTAACTCCGGAGTTCCATTCTGATACCAAGAGAATTGCCTCTGACTACATAAGTCAGTAATATTTCTTTTAAACCTAAGCATTTTTTTTATAAATAGTACATTATTCAAATAAAATTGAATAACCTAAATGTATAGAAATTAAAAACATGAAGGAAAGCCCACCTTGAATCTCACTGAAGGAACCCCCACCCTGAATCTCATTGCTAAGACAATATTGTTGTTAGCAATTTGTTGCTCGTCTTCCAGAGTTTTTTCCATGCATTCATCATCATACACACATACCATAAAAACCATTAAAATTTTTGTTTTTGTTTATCATCTTTAACAGAGTATTCTGCAACTTGCTTTTCTCAACTAGTATATCTTAGACATATTTTCATAGCAATATATAGAGATTTTCCAATTTTTTGAATGACTGCATAGTATCCAATTCTATGTATATACTCTAATTTAATTATATCATCAACTGATGAGCATTTAGATTTACTACCATTTTCACATTATGAACAATGCTTCAGGGTTTAATCTCACACATACCTATCTTTGCACACTGATGCTAATATTTCAGTAGGGCATAGTCCTAAAAAGTAAAATTGCTGATAGGAGACTTCTAAACATTTACAGATACTGACAAATTTCCCTGCAAAATGAATGAACCAATTTATAAATTACCAACTATCTTATCACAAGTAAATTTTGAACTTGGATTTAAAGGAATCAGAAGAAATTCTTTCAAATAATAGAAATGTATTATTACTTACACCTCTTATATAAATTTAATCAAATGACTTATCTTTAATTTCCTTAGAAGTTTACCTATGGAGTATGTTTTCCTAAGTGATTATTATTCTCAGGTCAAACAAGTATATGACTTTTTCAAGTTGGGGACAAGTATATCAAAAAGAGAGTTGAAAATGTTTGCAACTGACCTATAGCAATAGGAATGAGATTAGCAAATATAAATCATCATTTATTATTTCTCAAGGAGAGAAAACATTTGACAGCAGTTAATAACTCAGGTTGTACAGTCAGACCAACCCAATCGTTCATTCAACATATATTTACTGAGCATCTACTATGTTTCAAGCTCTGTTATAGGTGTTAAGATATAGAGGTGAAGGTAAACAAGACAAAGAAGCCCCCTCTGCTCTCATGCAGTTTACATTAGGGTTATGGAGATAAATTGATTAATTAACAGAACAATTTCAAAAACTGACAACCAAAGAGAGAATTGTGGGACATTATTGGGAAGGTGAGGTAGGATTGCATCATACCTGATGCTAAGGCAAGGCCTCTCGGAGGAGGTGACGAGTGGGATGAGGCCAGGGAAGACAAAGAGCAAAACGGCCAGTACAGAAACATGCTTGGCCCGTTCAGGGAAGGGAAGGCGGCCAGCGGGCGAGACTGTGGCATACAGTTTTAGGACAGGAGTGGGTGAGCAGTCAGGGAGGGCTTTAGGCCACTGGGAAATGTGTGCTTTCTACTCTAAGCCATCAGATTGTCTTAAGAGCAAGAGTGGCATGATCTCCTCTACATTTCAAGAGACCATTCTGGCTAATATACTCCTCATCACTGATTAACTGTGTGTCCTTGGACAAGCTACATTTCCTTTCTCAGCTTCAGTTTCCTCATTTATAAAGTTGAGATAATAATATCTATGACATGGAGTTGACATAAGGGTTAAGTTAAGTAATGAATGGAAAGCATTTTGCACAGTATCTAGCACATAAAAATGTTCACTAAATGTCTCCAACTAAATCACTTTTACCTCATTAAGATTACACTGAACAGAACTAAGCATAATTCACAATCACCAATTATTCAACACAATAAGCAAAAATATCCTTTTAAATGAATCTTGATTCAAATTCTCTAATACTGAGAGGCTGGATATTTCCATACTGAATCAACACTCAGCACTTTCCTCTTACTGGATGCTATAATACAGCCCTGAGTTATATGTGTTTGTGTACACTCCTCACTATCACACACATGATTATCCATCCTTGTGTTACCTCCAGAGCACACAATGCTCAAAACATGGTATACAGGATAGGCAAAGCAGGATGGTGGGTAGGTGAGTGGAGGGATTACCAGATATATGGAGGATAAAAGAGAAGACTCTTGAGAGTCCCTTGGACTCCAAGAAGATCAAACCAGTCAATTCTACAGGAAATCGACCCCGAATATTCATTGGAAGGACTGATGATGAAGCTGAAGCTGAAGCTCCAACACTTTGGCCACACGATGCAAACAGCCGATTCATTGGAAGACCCCCTGATGGAAAAGACTGGAAGGCAAAAGGAGAAGCAGACAGCAGAGGATGAGATGGTTAGATAGCATCTCCGACTCAAAGGACACGAATCTGACAGGAGACAGTGGAGGACAGAAGAACCTGGCATGCTACAGTTCATGGGATCGCAGAGAGTCAGGCAGGACTCAGCGTGTTAACAACAGCAACAATGAAAATAGAATAAAAATCATGAGGGCAAAAGAAGAGAATGTTTCAAATTGAAATATCCAAAATAATAATGTTTTTAGGACTTTCCTGGTGGTCCAGTGGTTAAGAATCTGCCTGCCAATGCAGGGGACAGAGGTTTGATCCCTGATCCAGGCAGATTCCACATGCCACAGGGCAACCAAGCCCATGTGTCACAACTACTGAAGCCTGCGTGCTCTAGAGCCCAGGCTCCACAATGAGAGAAGCCACTACAATGAGCAGCCCTCAGACCACAACTAGAGAGTAGCCCCCACTCACCTCAACTAGAGAAAGGCCACATGCAGCAACGAAAACCCAATGCAGCCAATAAATAAATACAAATTTTTAAAAAAATAATGGTTTTGAATCATGAGCATATAAAATGGATAACTGATCATTTCTTGCCATGTTTATTATTCTGTTCATGCGTTTACATAGTACCAGACTTCCTGATGAAACCCTATCAGAAGACACAGTCCAACTGTAAGGACTTACTGCCTTCTAATCTTGCTTCCTCTCTACTGAAGATATTTAGCAACACTCTGAAACATGCAAGAGGTACTTCTCATATTTACCAAAGTACGGAAGAATGATAAGAAATAGAAACAAAATTGTGAAACCTGATGTATTTGACCTTTGCTTTTTCTATGTGCTCAGACATCTAAGTGTGACATCAAGAAAGTTCATGCGTAGAATTCCTCTTTCCAGACTTTGAAACAAGGATCCCCAATAGCTGTCGCAACATTCATTCAGTGATCTTGCATCTAAATATGTGAATGGTTTCTACACACTTAAAAGGCAGGAGTAGAGATGCAGATGTAGAAAATGGACATGTGGACATGGAAAGAGTGCGTTGAACTGAGAGATTAGGCTTGACATAAACACATCACCCATGTGTAAAACAGATAGCTGCTGTATAGTATATGGAGCTCAGCTTGGCGCTCTGTGGTGACCTAGAGGGGTGAGATGCTGGGGCAGGAGGAGGGTGGAAGGAGGGGAGGAGGGGGAAGGGGTTGCAAGGAAAGGAAGGTCCAAGAGGGAAGGGTTATATGCACACATACAGCTTACTCACTTTGTTGTACTGCAGAAGCACACAACATTGTAAAGCAACAATACCCCATTTTTTTTAAAAAAAGGGGGTAAATGAATGAAAAGTGACCTTATATCCAAATATAGAGGACCACAGAAATGTGAAAAGTCACTAATTTAATTAAATAAAACTGGTAAAAGAACAACTAGGTTCAGAAAATAATCCTTTACTGGAAACTGTTCTGTAATATACAAAATACTTTTCTATGCATTGTCTTATTTTGATCCCCACAAATCTCTTAAGAAAGCACAGTTAAAAAAGAAAGAAAGAAAGGAAGAAAACACAGTAGATTATGCCTGCAGTTTAGAGACATAAATACTGACACAATGAGAAGATGATTTATCCCACGTCTCTAACCAGTAAGTAGCAAAACTGGAACTCTTACCCAGGCCTTGTTAGTGTACATTCTGCTACCCCAAACTAATGCAATTTGGTAAACAGGGAAATTTGTTAAAACGTAACTTATTTCTATTTAAAAAGAGACAGAAGAGCCAACTATGTTTTTTTAAAAGTTGTAAGTAGCATTATATTAGAATTCCTCCTGGACTATTATAAATCCTTTCAAGCAGTACAATAATCCCTTTATATAAGGATAATGTCTCCCCATCATTAAAATAATGCACACTCCCTAACTGCAGATAATAACAACAACAAAGCTCTCTTCACTCGATACATATATGCCAGACTCTGTCCTACATTGTCCACACTCACCGACTTCAATTTTTACAGCAGTCTTATGAGGTAGGTATTATTATTATGACCATCATCATCATCATTATACAGATGGAAGAAAGTGAAACATAAAGAGGCTGTCATTTGTCTGTGCCCATTTGGCTAGGAAATTGGTTCAGCAACTTTCAGCTGCAATATTATGCTGCCTCTGGAAACAGAAGCCTCTTTATCCCAACCCCTGCCTTATTAGATTCAACCAATGGTAACAGAAAATCTGTAGTGAGATTCAATTCAGTTCAGTTTCTCAGTCATGTCCAACTCTTTGTGACCCCATGAACTGCAGCATGCCAGGCTTCCCTGTCCATCACCAACTCCTGGGTTAAAATGGTGTTAGTGAGATTGTGTACAGTAATATAAATTTAATATTAATATAGTGTACGATAATAGTAAAAATTGTGTTAGTGAGATTAACACAATTTAAACCCTTTCCACGTCTGCTGATGCAATACCAATCTTGCTGACCTGTGATTACACTTCATCAAAGTGCTGGAGAACTCACATATAAAGTACCTAACAGAGAACCTAGCACAAAGCATGCAGTTAACAATTACTGAGAGTCTACTGTGTGTCTGGCAATATTCTAAACGCTTTTCTCTACATATGCACTCCACAAATGTTAGCATGGTTCTCTTTTTGTCTAAAGGATGTGCTATGTATACGCTCAGTTGCTCAGTCATGTCCAATTCTTTGCAACCCCATGGACTGTAGCCCGCTAGGCTCTTCTGTCCGTGGGACTTCCCAGGCAAGAATACAGGAGTGGATCGCCATTTCCTCCTCCAGGGGATCTTCCCGATCCAGGATCAATGCAGCTCCTGCATTGGCACGTTGATTCTTTACCACTGAGCGACCTGGGGTGAATCAAAAGCTGTTTCTTTGGAAATTAAGCTGGGCAACGGAAAAAATTCTTTTCATGAAGGCAAGGACTGTTATATCAATGGGAATAAACAGCTGTTGTATGTGGGTTGTTAGGGAATACTGTTGCCCCGGCCTTTGATGAGACCCAGATGCACATGAGAAAGTACGAAACGAAGTATCAGAGAGGAGACTGAGGTCATAAGCTGGACTCCCCACCTACAGAGAGATTTCCTCTCCAGGAAAAGTAAAACTTAAATCACAAATACATTAGAAGTTTGATGGATTTTCCAAATCAATTCTGGGAATTTTAAATAAGTTACCTCTGTAAGCTCTTTTAAATATTATGTGTTCTCGACATTTTTAAAGTAAAAAAAAAAAATACTTTATTTAAAGGAACTATAAACACAAAACTTCTCAGAAATCCACATATCACACAGAACAAGGTACAACAGTCTTCCTTGCTGAAACTACAGTTTGGAGAAATTGGGTTTCACAATAAAACTAACCCACTAATTTATTCAAGAATTGATCAAAAACTACCTTGTGTACTTCGTGTTAAATGAAGTAGAAACTTTCCCTTCCCACTATGGAAAGAACCATTCTTTAAAATGTCAGTGACTACTTAATTTTTTAACTTTCTATTCTATGATGGAGTATAGCTGATTAACCATGTTGTGATAGCTTCAGATGCACAACAAAGAGACTCAGTCATACATATATGTGTATCCATTCTTCCCCACTCTCCCCTCCCATCCAGGCTGCCACCTAACATCAATGACTATTTCTAACTTGCCACAATGATTAGTTCAAATGACATCAAAATGGTCACATAAAATATTATGACATTGATTTGGGGGAAATTATATTTATATATATATGATATTAAATTCAAATTTATAAATACATATATTTATGAAATTAAAAGCAAGTTCTTTCATAAAAACATATTCAGCATCAGTGGACCTCAGAGTAAGTCTAAAGATGCAGGATGTCTGCTCCATCTAGTAAATTATCCAAATAGATCCATATCTTTCTCCTCCTTAAGGTTCTTCAAATTCCTAGTTGATTAATATATTACATCTAAACAAGAAAGATGTAGAACTACTTACAGTAACAGAAAGGGGGAAAGGTGGGAGGCAGTAAACACAACTAAGGCAGAGATCTGGGTCTCACTGTACATTCCACAGCAATATGAATGATATTGATTTTCAGATTAGCTGTTCTTTTATATTATTCATACCTCCTTTTCCCTCTATTAGTGAAGAGAACTAAATTGTCTGTGTACTTGCTTGAGTCCACTGAGAGGCCTGAATCACCACTTGGAAATATCCATCATTCCTTTAAGATCAATCTCTACTAAAAGCCTGCAGCAAAGTGTTAATGCACTAACCTGTCTCCGGTTAATGGCAAAATAATGGTGGCTTGAGAAGAAAACACAATGAAAGATAATCTCATTTGAGGGCTGCAAAATAAGAAAAGAGGCAGTTAAAACATTTTTGAAAGAAATATTGATATAATACAGATGTATAGCTAAGGAGTCTCAATTAAAATCAGTCTCACTGAATGGTCCAGGCTTCTTTTAAATGGAACCCCTAAGTAGATACATGAACTCTGCTCAACATTACCATTATCATATAAGTCATTCTGGATTTAGTCAATGCTGCTCAAGACTCAGGCACTCCTCTCTGACCCACAGGGCCATTTTAGGAAGAAATTACCTAGAAAGATAAATTCCAGGCCAGTGGATTTTTTTTTTTTTTTTTTTAGAAAGCTCTTTCTTAGGCCTTCTACCTCATCTCTTTCAAGGAGGCCAATCCCTTCAGAATGATTATCATAGCAAGTTTAGGGCTGGAGACAAGCCAGTTTGATTTAATTACCACAACTATGAGAGGAGTTCATATAAGTTATCCTGAGGTAGGATTACTTAAAGAGTGTCAAGGACAATGTGAAAGAGAAGAACAAATCACATTTTGATTAGACATGTTCGGTTCTCTAAGTCTTAAGCATCATACTTCTGACTGGCAACAACTGTCCTAGTTAGCTACACCTCTTAAGCTCTAAGCCTTGATCTCAAAGAATGACTCCTGTTTCAAAGACACTCTATGCAACGTTAATTAAGATCTGAACCTGAAGCTGTAACACTCAGCTCTATAAACCGAAGAGCAGAATGATGCCCAAGGGTTACACATATTTGAAAAGTCATTCTCTTCAGTAGTCACCCTTTACTCATTTCCTACAATATATTATGAGTTAGTAACTGAACAACTAAACTTGTGCCAGAGAACTGTGTATTATAGAATTCCAATTTTAAACCAGACCAAATAAGAGACCTACTTCTTGGAAAGGTACTGAAATGACCCACTGCTTTTGATCAAAATCTATGAGACACTCTGCACACTCTTGGCTTAAATCAGAAAATTTATCAAGAACTCTCTCTCCTGCCTTTGACACGTAAGGATATAAGGCCTTGTTTATTTTTCTTTCCTAGACAAGTTTACCTTAGACCCTGTCCAGAAATGAGTGTTATACTTGGCTTCTTAAACAGGAGACTGATGACTGAACAAGGACAAGCATACATTTTTATAGGGATAAGCTTACTGCTGCCAATAACTGAAAGCAAGGATTTCCTAGGCCTCTACAGATTGTTTGAAGTTACTTGCAACATGACTTTCAAAATGTTTTGATCATCCAAGCCTGTTTTAAAGAAAACATTTGGGCTAACACGACTGAAAGAAGCAATATTTAATGATACAGCTCCTTTTCATGTCCTTTCCATTATCTTGATAAACGTTGCATTTCCTCATTGCATTTTTTTTTCTTTAAAAAGAAAAAAAAAAAAAAGAGGAGGAGGAAAAAAGCCTCAAAAGCCTAGTGTCCTAGGGTTACTTTTAAATAAGAAAGCCACTAATTTCTGGTTACCTCTAAATAAGAGAGTAAGCTGGCTATCATAGCAGTTATGCTTTTTATAGGAGACAAACCAATCTTTCCTAGTAAGGCTTATTGCATATATAGAACAGTTAAATTTTAAACCAGCCACACACCCACACATTGTGTAAACACAAGTCATTTCTTTAAACACACACACACACACACACACACACAAGTGCCTTTTCTGGTAGTGGGTTATTAACACATGCTCATTTGAAGTTTACCAACACTTTTTTTCTTAATGAGGACCTCAATAATGCTAAGAATTGTGCGGAATGGAAAATATATTATGGGTATTATTAGCATAAACTTTTAAAGTGATAAATTATGAGAAAGCATAAATGAAATTCAAAACAGATGAAAACTCAGAAAGGAAAAGACATTTGGAATCATATCTGAAGATACTTCCCCAAAGCCTGAGCCAAGTTTCTGGGATCCAGATGAAATAAGCCCTCAACAACTGAAGGGCTGTCCTAATAACAGCGTGTGTGTGATAAGACCTTGAGGCACTTAAAAATCAACACTTCAGGAAAGCCTTTCCCTGCAAATGGTTTCCAAAAAAGGATACCCTCTCTAGCCTTTGGTCTACTTGCCTCCACCTCAAAGTCCCCTGCTTAGAAAAGGAAAGTAGGAGAGATACCTTACAAATCTCTCTGTAAGTTGTTGGACAAAATTGTAAATTTGAATCCAGTTATTTGCCACACTCCCAGACCTGAAAAAGAAAATTGAACGAATCAGAAAAACAATATTTACAGGGGTGTCACCTGACCTCTTCTTCAAGCCAAGTTAACAGGATCAGCAGCTGAAAGGTAGGTGCTACAAGAACCTAAGAAGTCTACCCATCTTCAGGGACCACCTGCCTGCTAACTGTCCGGAGTTAAGATCCCAGCTCTTCAAATAAACACAGCCTTCCTTAGAAGGAAATGCAAACCACACTGAGTACGTTAACTGCAGACTGCCAAGCTACAATGAAAGTGCTGTGCTCAGGATAAAACCCGGCAAACTTTAGCCAGCGTGAGGCGTTGAGGGCTGAGGGACCCAGAAGGAGTCTCATGTGGGTCCCAGGGTGGCAGAAGGTTACCCCAAGTGACGGCACTCCCATTTCCCAAGAAACCCCACCACTGGCCAGCAGTAACTGCCCATCTCCCTAGAGAGCCTAGCAGCTCGGGGCTCCTCCTATCACCCCGCAGCCCGCACCGATCCGAAAGCGCTCGCCTTTCGGACAGAGACAGCAACAGGGCGCCCATCACCAGAGTTACCCCTCACCCCTCCCCAGGTAGCACAGACACCCCAGCCTCCCCCCACCACAGCTCACCACCCAGGACCACGCTCCCCCGGAGACCCTGGATCCCTTTTCCCGCACTCACTTGTCCAAGACGAAGTAGAGATCAAAGGCTCCGTGGCAGGAGGGCTGCTCCTGGGCGCTCAGCAGCCCCCCGGGACCGCTGAGAGCTAGCAGCCACAGCCCGGGGACTAGCCAGCGCCCGGGACGGCGGGCCGGGGAGCGCCCCGCCACCATCCTGCGGCCGGGGGTCTGCGGCTCCCTCCTGCTCGCAGCCCCCTCGGCTCGGCTCGGCTCCACTCGGGGGCGACGCTAGGCTGGTGGGAGTGACCAGGGACGCACCCTGAGGTGGGGGGATAGCGAGTCCCCTAGGGCGCTGGCGCCTGGGTCAGCGGGACCCACAGGCTGACAGAGGGAGGGAGACGGGGAAGGAGGGAGGTCCTAGGAGGACAAAGGGAGACTCCGCCGCCGCCGCCACTGCCGCCGGAACTCTTGACGAATCCCCGTGGAAGAGCGATCCGGCCCTCCCCCTCCCGATTCCGGAGAGTTCCTGCAGACGACCGGGGCCCGCGGCGACAGCTCGCAGCAGAAGTTCCGCCGCCGTCTCGGGTCGAGCCTCCAGCCTCCGCTCGGGAGCACGGGTCCTCCGAGACAGTCGCCCGGGACGCGGCCGCCGCCGCGCACACTTAAAAAGCGGAGGACCCCTCGGCTCGGGGTTCCCCGCCTCCGCCCGGCACTGCAAACTTTTCTCCCTCGTACTCAGCTCTGGCACCGCGCGGCGGCCGGGCGGTCCTCTTTAGGGGAGGAGGCCGGGCGGCTCCGGAGAAGCCACTCGCAGCCCAGGCCAGAACCGCAATCCGGCCGGGTCCCCGCGGTGGCAGTGTGCGCCCGAGGGCGGGGCCTGAGCCGAGCCACACACGCACACTTGTGGGTTCGTGCCGAGCCGAGATGACTAAGGCTTGCCAGCTTTTGGAAAGGAGAGAAGTAGTTTAGAAAAACAGATGTCCTCTAGAAACTAAACAACCCCCCTTCCTGTACCCTGCAGGCTCGGCCTGGTGCAGCGCTGTGGAGAGCAGCCCTTGGCGGGGCTGGGAGACTGAGGTCTAGCAGCTTGGAGAAAGGGCATGCCCCCTGGCTCTGCCCCACCCCCATCATCACAAGCACACTTGCTGCTCCCGTATCTAAAGAAGGCAACTTCCTCTTTTTTTTTTTTTTTAATAAAACTACTTCATTGTTTCATCTCACTAAAGCTAGAAACTTCTCGGTGTGGGGGGTTGGGGAGAGTAAAGGTGGGAAACTTCAGGAGTGAAGTTGTACCTCAAAACATTGCATCCCACTGACATTCATCTCAAGCTCCAGATATTAAGAAGTTCATCTCAGAGCCAGCTGGGTCACTCTTGCCAAATTTGCACAGGAGCCAGCTGGGTCACTCTTGCCAAATTTGCACAGGAGCAAAAGTTTGCAGGCATTTGCTCACCAATTCTGCACTCAGCCTCTCCTCTCTGCCCCCACCGCAACCTGCCTTCCCCCAGTGGAAACTGGCTATCAGAACCTAACCATCTGACGGTATGTTAGTCGCTCAGTTGTGTCCGACTCTTTGTGACCCCATGGATTGTACCTCCTCAGGCTCCTCTGTCCATGGGAATTCCCAGGCAAGAATACTGGAGTGGGTTGCCATTTCCCCCTCCAGGGGATCTTCCCCACCCTGGATTGAACCCTCCTCTCCTGAGTTTTCTGTATTGGCAGGCAGATTCTTTACCACTGAGCCACCAGAGAATCCCACCAGTGATTGAGAGGTTCAGTGTTACCTCCTCTTCATTTGAATTAAGTCAAGGCTTTATGATAAAAAGTTCATATAGTACTACATTATATGTTGTCTCAGCAATTTGAATAGTTGTGGTGCATATTTAACTTTTCGTTTACATTGTCTTTGACTACAACCAGATTTGCAAGCTGTTTGAAGATAGAAATCCATCACCTTAGGATCTACTTTAGGTAAAGAATCTGCCTGCCCATGCAAGAGACGTAGTTCAGTCCCTGGGTTGGGAAGACCCCTGGAGAAGGAAATAGCAACCCACTTCAGTATTCTTGCCTGGGAAATCCCATGGACAGAGAAGCCTGGCAGGCTTTAGTCCATGGGGTTGCAAAAGAATGGGACACAACTTAGCGCTTAAAACTGGCACTGTTCTAGGACCTAGAGTTAAAGCTCAGAATAAGATGACAAGCCCCAGTTTCCATGAAGCTTGCAGTCTGGTTGAGGAGGAAAAGCAGACAGAAATACATAAATAAATGTCCATATAGAAGGTAGCTCACAGAGATTTAAAATATGATCACATGATAAAGACCAACTAAACGACTAACAAAAAAGGTAGCCACTCCAAGAGGTAGAGAAGGAAACATTTCCAGTGACTGCAACTTTCCAGAAGTATTAGCTTAGCACATTCAAGAAACAGAAAGAAAAACAGTGTAACTGGAGTTTTAGGAGAAAGAGGAAGCAAGAGAGCCAGACAGGGGCTAGCTAGTATATGTGCTTCATAAACTGTGATAAAGAATTCAAATATTTTATATTGTGCGACTGAAGCCCATTAAAGGAGTTCTAGGGGTGGGGAAGGGGATAAATTGTTATGATCTATGTTTTTTATAGAGCATTATAGCTGATATGATACAATGAATTTGGAGACAGCAAGAATGAAAGCAAGAAAAGCAGTTAGGAGACTAGTGCAGTACCAGGGCACGATAAAATGGTAGCTTGGACCAGCATCCCTGTAGTGTCTGAACATAAAGATAGGAATGGGTAAGAACTTCGGTAAATACACGTAGATCCCCAGTTTGGAAATGTCTGCCACTTAGAGATGGAAATTCCACTATCATCCACTGGACTTACCACTTCTTACCTGATAGGGTAAGGCAGGTACTGATGGGCCAAGTGGCTGATTGAGTGGAAGATAATTTAACACTTTTGTTAGAAAGAAACACAAATCCTCCACTGTTTTCAAGTAAGTGAACTTCAGAGGAAAGAAATGTTCAATGAGAGGGAAAGCTATATTATCAGCATCCCAATTCTGTACACCCTGGTCTCATCTTAAGTTTCTGAAATTCTGATTCTTCTGCAGCCATAAGGCCTCCAGGAATATGCTGCCATCTCTCATTTCAGATTTAGGCCCTGTTGTGGATACACTGGAAGTCCCATGGCTCAGACGGTAAAGAATCCGCCTGCAATGCAGGAGACCTGGGTTCAATCCCTGGGTCAGGAAGATCCCCTGGAGAAGGGACTAGCAATCCATGCCAGTATTCTTTCCTGGAGAATTCAATGGGCAGAAGAGCGTGGCAGGCTATAGTCCATGGGGTTGTAATAGATACATTCATCTCTTAGACTTCCCATAGCAGAAGTGAAACAGGCTGACTTTCAGGAAGCTTACATTAACAGCTTGTTAAAGCTTTTTATTCAAGGTTTTTTATTATTTACTGTTGGTCAAAATTGATCTCCATTTTCAACTTTCATTTTAATCAAGATAGAATCCAAGATACCATATATCTTTAGCAATGAATTTAGCATATTAGTACATGACTGAATAAAATGAGGGTTAGGAGGGATTGCCAAAAAGCAATAACCATTGCTTTCAAGTTAGAAGATGACAGAAGGTAAGGAAATATGTGTCTCATGCACTCTGTCCTCATGAGGAAGCATTTTAAATTCACATGCATTGGCTTCTTTTCCCCAGGCTCCTTGACCCATTTCTGTTCAATTTCCGGGATGCCACAAACTAGTTTAAGGACCTATCTTGTGTTAGGAACAAACTAAAGCAAAATACTTTGGAACTAAAACTTGTTCTTCCTCCAAATTCCTAGGCCCTCCTAGACGTCTCTCATTTGGTTCTTCTGTCCTGACAAAGAAGGAAAGATTAATCCTTGTTGATTTTTTGGGTAGTTAATCCAGCCCAGTTCTGAAATTTTTATCATTTCAGCAGGGATGCGGCTTCATCTAGCACAGGCCAATAATTAACTGAATCATTTTCCTCTAATATAAATGAGTGGGAAGGTCATTAATCTACTGGGGCAACCAACTGTCCCGATTTGTCCCAGACAAAGAGTGTCCAGGGACATGCAACTTTCAGTGCTGAAACTGGGGCAGACACTGGGATGGTCCCTAAAGAGGGCTGTTAGTCACACTATTTCCAAGAAATAATGAGGGAAGGTGACAGTGAGGGCAGACTTAGGAATCTCAACAAGCTATGAAGTAGGAGAGGTCACAATAGTAAAACTTTCTCTTCCCCCACTCTGGGGAGAGAGGACTCAGTCCTTGTGTCAGCTGGACAGTAGCCAGGTAGAGCTTCAAATTGGCTTCTGTACCATTACAAACATTCTGGCACTCTGTTTAACTTTCTTTTATTTTTTTTTTAATTTATTATTTTTATTTGGCTTCTTCAGGTCTTAGAGCATGTGGGATCTAGTTCACCAACTGGAGGTTGAACCCAGGCCCTTTGCATTGGGAGCGCAGAGTCTTAGCCACTGGACCACCAGGGAAAACCCTAACTTTCTATTTTAAATCAAAAATGAGATAAGAAATGCATATTTTTAGCAGAGGGGGGACAGTTCAACTGAATGATTTAGATAAATAAATCTAAAATATTTCTCTTTGATCAAATTATCTGCATTTCTGCTGAAGTAGTTTGCTTCATAAACCATACAAGCCCCTACTCTTTGAAAGTTATTCTTTGTATCAAACTGAAGTTCTAGTTCAACTTTAGAATTTATTACTTTATTATAAAATATGCTAATAAATCCAAGGACATTTTAAACTCAGTTTAGGACACTTAGAGTAGCTTGACATTGACACCTGATTAAAAGTATCCACTAGGCCTTTGGTCATGTCCCATCTCTTAAACCCACAGAGCTCCTATGGATTTTATGTTAAATTTTATTTACTTACTAATTTTTATTTAAAAAGTATTTATCAATACCTACTAGGTATCTGGTAATATTCTAAGCATATAACTTATGCTCTCAGGAGTTCATCTTTCCAATATCCTATCATTAATTTATTTCTGTCTCCTCTGACGCCAGCAAAGAATAAACAGAAGAGACAAATAAGTTACAATAATAAACACAGGAAAATAGAAATGAATGTATCCTTTATGTGTAAAAAGTCACATAATCTATATTATTTATAAGTAGATGACTTTGTATGACATGTACAGTGACCAACATCATGCTCCTGGAAATTACCACAACGGAAGTGATTCATATTCACAGTACCTGTAGAGTGATTCATTATATAACTACCATGATTCACAGGAAGACAATAAGTACCTATAGATGACAAAATCTATTTAAACTTTTATCAGTATAGTCAATAAAGAGCTAGATTTCCCCAACGTCTGAACTAGTTCCTGACAGTGAACAAAATGCTTTTTGAAGGTGCCGATTACTTCTAAGTTAATATCTAGCTTGATTGTTGTGTTTGACAACAGGGGATGTCAACCAATAGCAGAAAATGATTACTAACATCTGCATTTGGGATTGAAAGAAAGTGAAAGTTGCTCAGTCGTGTCCAACTCTTTGCGACCCCATGGACTATACAGTCCATGGAATTCTCCAGGCCAGAATACTGGAGTGGGTAGCCTTTCCTTCTCCAGGAGATCTTCCCAGACCTGGGATCAAACCCAGGTCTCCTGCATTGGGGGCAGATTCTTTACCAGCTGAGCCACAAAGGAAGCCAGATTAGGTAGCCTATCCATTCTCCAGCAGATCTTCCCAACCCAGGGGTCAAACCGGGGTCTCTTACATTGCAGACGGATTCTTTACCAACTGAGCTATCAGGAAAGCTGCTTGGGATTGGGTGTGTCTTAAATCCAGTTTCCCAGAAACAGACCTGAGACTCTGGGATCTTCCTGCAGGAGGTATATTGGGTCATGCTCTCAGAAGCAAAACCTATGAAGAGTGAAGAGGCAGAAAGAGTCAGAGGAAAAGGTGAAGCATAACACAGTTGCAGAGGAAGTATCAGCCCACCCCAGTGGTAATCTGGAGCTGGAATGGCCTTTCACAGTTGTCCTGAACTGAACGGAGTCAGAGTTTTGTGTCCCTGTGGACACCCCTTTAAAAATAAGTGTAACCTTGGGCAAGGCAGCTGACTTAAGACATTTATAAGAAGGAGATGTGAGCTGTCAGCAGTCAAAACTCCTGGCTGTGGGAATGAGTACCTCAATCCCAAAGGAGGACCACAGCATCCAAAACATCCATAAAAAGCTAAACACCTGGCAGCTTGTTTGATGAAAGTCATATCTCATGTGAAATGTCAGATGTTCCCAAACCAATGCAGGCTCTGACTGGCATCCTGGAATGATAATGTCCTGTGATGACACCCTTTCTTCTCATGCACTCTAGAGCAGACCTGGTCCAGGCCAGCTTCTCAATGCTTAGTGAAATTATTCTAATAATGTTCTGTCTTCCCACACCTCTACACACTTCAGTGTGATTTATTTTTCTGAAGTGCAAACCAATCGTGCTAATCACTTAAGTAATAATTGCCAGTGAGATACCATTTCCTAGCCATTTAAGGCCCTCCACAATAGCATCATAGATTAGCTCCATATCTTTACCTCGAATAAGTTAAGCCCCCTCATGTCCTCTATGCAGCAGAGAAACCATGGTAGTCACCGTGCCCCCATATACACAAATATGTCTTTGGGACTTGCTGCATTTTGTATTTCCATTTCCTGGACACCATATTTCAGGTTTCAGATTCTATTTCCTCTTTCACTTCCCTTCCATTCTGCTACTGAACAATTCAGGTCAAAAGCCATTAGACAAGGCCAAGCAAACAGTGTTCTGGTGGAGAGGATCTATAGTAGTTGAAGGCGGGATATCAGAGGCCAAGCAGAGTAAGGAATTTCCCCCGGTGCAGGGAGGGGCAGCCTGGCATGGAATATTGAACCAAAAAGGGTGAGGGAGATGTCCACATGGAAGGGAGGCAGTGGCCCAGCACGAGGCATCAAAGAATCAGCCAGGTGAGGAGGTTACCCGTGTGTGTGTGTGTGTGTGTGTGTAGGGGGCACTACCCAATGTGTGGTTTCTGAGCCTAAGTGAGGAAGAAGCCTTCTGTTCCGGGGAGGAAGTCCACTGTGGAGCAGTTGGAACCCACGCACAGACTTCCATGCAGAAAAGTCCCCCAGTGCGGGGTGTCAGAGCACAGATAGAGCAAGAGAGACTATACTGGAAGCCCAGCTGTCCAGAACGATGGAGCATGAGGGGGGCGAGTCGAGGGTGGGGCAGTGCGGAGCTGAGTGTAAGAACCTGCTGCTGCTGCTGCTAAGTCACTTCAGTCGTGTCCGACTCTGTGCGACCCCATAGACGGCAGCCCACCAGGCTCCCCCGTCCCTGGGATTCTCCAGGCAAGAACACTGGAGTGGGCTGCCATTTCCTTCTCCGAGCCTGAGCAGTGTGTAATGGAATTGTGCACAAGGGAGCCAGCCTGCTGTGGGACTGGACCAAAGCAGAGAAGGGAAAGTTTCAGATTGGGGAGCGCCTGGCTGGATATATTGAAACCTAAGCATTAATAGCACGTGGAGGCTTTAATTCAGGAGTCACCTCCACAGGGTTTCAGAGCCCAGAAGGGTTATGGAGAGAGCCACCCGGGGCAGGGTGGCAGCCACATACAGAGCGTGTCACTGCCTGAGTGGGAGCAGCAGGTGGTGACAGCTTCAGAACTCCTGCAGGATGAGGACATCAGTCCTGGGGGCCAGTCAAGTGGTGATGAGAAAGCGGTTACGTGCAGAGGGATAGACAAATCGAGCAAACACAGATAACACACTTACCATCTGAGAAGGAAGTTACAAATAAGGAAATGAGAAAGTAATTACTCTTCTCATAGGTCTATGATGCATCTTGACACAACTTGATTCATATGCCAGTTTTCAAGTTCTAGTCATTTTGCTGTTTTCCAGCATCCCAGCTCTGGGAGTGGTAGAAATCAAGGAAAATAGATAAGCTGCCTGAAATGGTCGACCCTAATTGAATTCACTCAACACTGATCCAGCTCCCCTCCAGTGTGTCTTCTGCATGCTAGAAAAAGCTAAAAATGGACATTTCCTAAACTCCCTTACAGGTTTTCCTCATGGTTTAGAATCCACCGATATATGCTCAGGCTGGACTTCAGATCAGAACTAAGTTCTACGAGGAGACAAGCAGGGCATGCAGTGTCATTTGTTTATTTAATTAGCTGTGCTGGGTCCTGGTTGCAATAGACAGAATCTTCAATCTTCGTTGGGGCATGCGGGATCTAGTTCCCCGACCAGGATCGAACCCAGGACCCCTGCATTGGAAGCTCAGAGTCTTAGCTCTTGGACCACCAGGGAAGTCCCTGCAGTGTCCTTTTGCTGGTGCAGGTCATGACAGAGGCTGTGTGCCGGAGGCAGCATCTGGACCTCATTTAGTGGCTTCAGGGTTCACCACCTCAATCTCAGTAGAGCGAGCAGCTCCCTTGCACCCCCATGCTGGGTGTATTTGGGGAGTTGTCCCCGAATGCTCGGCCTTCACCCTCCGTCTTCAGCAATCCAGATGACTCTGTGAGCTCTTTATACTTCTTAATAAATCTCTTTCTCTTAGCCCCAATTCTGTTTTCAAGCACGCAGACAAGTCCTAACATTCTATAATCTCTGTGAATCTTACATTAGTCATTTTGCTGGCATTTATAATTATGATAAAAGATTGTAAATGGAAGAAAAGAGATAAGAAATTGTGAATTTTTAAATTATCCTTTGCACTCATTTGATATTATTCCTCTCCTTGGTAAATGTAAATATTCTGCTGGAAGTTCAGTTCAGTTCAGTTACATGGTGTGTCTGACTCTTTTCAACCCCATGGACTACAGCACGCCAGGCTTGCCTGTCCATCACCAGCTCCCAGAGCTTGCTCAAATTCATGTCCATTGAGTCTGTGATGCCATCCAACCATCTCATCCTCTGTCATCCCCTTCTCCTCCTACCTTCAATCTTTCCCAGCATCAGGGTCTTTTCCAATGAGTTAGTTCTTCAGATCAGGTGGCCAAAGGATTGGAGTTTCAGCTTCAGCATCAGTCCTTCCAATGAATATTCAGGACTAATTTCCTTTAGGATTGACTGCTTTGATCTCCTTGCAGTCCTCTCTCAAGAGTCTTCTCCAACACCACAGTGCAAAAGTATCAATTCTTCAAACCATAGCTTTGACTAGACAGATTTGTTGGCAATGTAATTCTGAAGGAAAGGGGAAATTTTAAATGTTTTAAAAATAATTGTATTGATTTATTTTTGGCTGTGCTAGATCTTCGTTGCTGCACGGGCTTTTCTCTGGTTGCAAAGAGTAGGGGCTGCTCTCCAATTGTGGTGGTCAAGCTTCTCATTGTGGTGGCTTCTCTTGTCTAGAGCACGGGCTCTAGAGCGTTCAGGCTTCCGTTGTTGGGGTGTGTGGGCTCAGCAATTGCAGTTCCCGGGCTCTAGAGTACAGGCTCAATAATTGTGGCACATGGGCTTAGTTGCTCCAAGGCATGTGAGATCTTCCCAGCCCAGGGATTGAACCTGTGCCTCCTGCATTAGCAGGCAGATTCTTTACCACTGAGCCACCAGGAAAACCCTAATTTTTTTTTTTTTTAAGAGAAAGGTTTTCCAAAGGGCTTTACACTCTTCAAAAGTTTCACACACGTGATTTCATATAATCCCCTAATAACCCTTTCTGAAAAATCTACTCCTGTATTGCCTCTCCCACCCTCCTTCTCTCCACTGGTCAGTCACTCTGTCTATCTGCTTCTTTTTGGTTTTATTCACTAGTTTGTTGTATTTTTTAGATTCTACATATAACTGATATCATGCAGTATTTGTCTTTCTCTGTCTGATTTATTCCACTTGGCATAAAATTGAACATTGTAAAGCACTGTAGAATTTAAAGAATCTTTCATTCAATCAAAAAAAAAAAAAAAAAGTAGGGGTTCCCTGGTGGCTCAGTGGTAAAGAATCCACCTGGGAATGCCGGAGATACAGGTTCAATCCCTGGTCTGGGAAAATTCCACACACCCTGGGACAACTTGGCCCACGCACCACAACTATTGAGTCTATGTGTCAGAGACCAGGATCTGCAACTACAGAAGCCTACACACCACAGGGCCTGTGTTCTGCACCAAGAGAAGCCATTGCAATGAGAAGCCCACACACTACAACTCGAGAGGAGCCCCACTCCCGACAACTAGAGAAAAGACCATGCAGCAGTGAAGACCCAGCACAACCAAAAAAGTTAACTTGAATTTTTCAGAAGTAACCTTCACAGTAAGCAAATCGATAAATTTTTACAGACTGGAAACTTTTTTTTTTTTAAGTAGAAGAAGAAGACCCAATCTACTTCTTTGAGGATATCATAAGACACGTACAAATTTTTTTAGCTTTCTTAAGAACACAGAAGCAGAAATTTTAAATAACAAAATTCAAAGAATGGAAGTGGCTATAGAAAGAAACAGACAACTCAGAAGGGAGACAAAACAAATTACAGCTAACAACAACACCTTCCTCAAAAGAGACAGACAAATAAACCCCCAGGTTTATCCTGCGGATGATACCAAATGAAGATCTTCTTAGCCCATCTATTCAGTTGAGGGAATTCAAGTTTGGTTACCCATCTTCCCTTATCTTCAAATCATTGTGGGAGAAGGGCTCCCCATACCTATGTCTCCACCATTTTCAAGAAGCAAAAAAAAAAAAAAAAAAAAAAAAAATCCCTCTTTTAAGTTAAGCACTATATTTAAAGACTTTGTAGGCAACATGAAAAAGAAAAAGAAACTTTTTTTTTTTTGCTTCTTCCAAACTTGTTTATATAACATTTTAAACAGCCACATTGTTTCTGCTCCAAGATATTTAAGCTGTGGTATAAACTATTTTTTTTTTAAGATAAAAAAGTTTGAAATGTAATTTTTCTATTTGGAGTGCCTACCATAAGTACTACAATTAAAAAGATTTTTCATATTCTGGAGTCCTTGCGTTTCTCATGGAAACCACTTGATGGGTGCATATCCAACTTTATTTTAACAGCACATATGGCACATAGATTATCCATCCCAGTTTTCTTGGGAAGTTCTTTGAAAGGAGCAGTAGGAAAGTTGTCAATCCCCAAATGGCCAATGAGTTTCATATGTAGCAAATTTGGCTAGCAAAAATACCAGCTTAACACTGGTATTCACCAACACTGGACCACAAGTGCCTGAGGATATTTTTTAAAGTTTACTAAACCAGAGGTTTGCTTTTGACCCTGATCTTTATACAGAGTTAACACTTGTTCATCAAATAAAGGAAGTCTTAATTTGAAGAAATTCATTTTTACAAATTTTTTAAATTTATTAATCAAGCAAATGTTTAATGCCCACTTTCTGCTAAGCACTGATCTCTGCTCTTTGGAAGACGGAGTCTAGTAAGAGATACTCTAGTGAGTTATTCTAGTTACTGAACTAAGATAATTAAGTACCTATAATACCAAGATTAAAATTATGTGATGCAGTGTAATAGGAATTCCAAAGAGTATGAGAAGTTACTCATAGCTGGAAAGACCAGGATCAATGGAGGACAGAGCATTTAATCTGCATTTTGAGAGAAGGATAGTCTTTTTAGGTTAGTCCAGATGAAGGGAAGAAATGTCTGCAGAAAGAAAAAGCATAACCAGGTCTTGTTTGAAGATGGGGGTGGGTTGGTAAAAAGATGGCATTATCAGTTAAGATGTGTAGAAGGAAGATGGTGGAGGAGAAGGTGGATGTAGAGAAAAATCTCTCTCCATGGATGCATCAGGATTACACCTTCAGACACAGAAGACCTCACAAAACACCAGCTGAGAACGAGAAGGAATCCCTGATCACCAGAAAGAAATGTACAGACCCATGCAAAACTCAGTAGGACAAAGGAAGGAGAGGAAAGAAGCAGGACTGCACCTGCACCCAGGGGTGGGGGAGCTGAAGCAGGGGTCAGATCCCCACATTGGGGCAATTGTTTGGGACAAAGGAGAAGCATTTGAGGCTACTGGAGAATGCAGCAGCTGATCTCTAACAGTCGGAATGGAATGAGAACCACGCAGACAATCTTTGCCGCAGCTCTACATACCCAGGACAGGGACACAAGTGCCCTGGAACGTGCGGTGACTGGGAGCGGGAGCATAAGGATTGGAGAGAAATCCCAGGGTGAGGTCTGTTGTTGATTGCGGGGAGATGGCCTGAGGGGACACGAAGGAAGATATTGCAGTGGGAAATGACTTTAAAGGAAAACCATGCAGACATAGAGGCGAGGCGATGCTGCTGAGTCACACACAGTGGGTGGAGCCATCACTGTAGCCTTTGTCTCCCTACACACCAGCGCCAATATAGAAACCCCAAGGAGGGTGGGCCTTTAAGTCCCTGACACATTGAGAAATAGAGAAGGACTCCAGTTGGGGGGGTCCTTTAAGTACCTAAACACACCAAGCAACAGAGAAAGACCAGCCAGAGAGGACCTTTGAATGCCAGCTGCCAGAAGCTGATGGTACCATAGCTCCTGCCACTGATGCAGCCAACATTCCTACACACTTGGCACCACCAGGGTCTCCACGCTCCTGTGGAGCAGCTGTGCCACCTCCATGCACAGTCCTCACTGGGGCAGAGCTGCCAGAGACTAGAAAAAACCCTAATAGCACCACATCTCCTGCGCCCCTTGGCGGTGGGCTCCCCCTGAATAGCTGGCACCGTCAGGGTTCCTGCTATCCAAGCAGCTGTGCCACCTCCACACCCAGACCTCACCGGGGCAGACCTAAGTGCTCCAGGGCAGCCTCAGGAGCAAGTTCCTGTGGACCATCCACATGCAGATGTGAAGATAAAACCACAGGTGAAATCCAGGGGCAGTGTGGCTAAGGAAGAGGATTGAAAACCTTCCTACCAGCTGTACAAGCTTTAGATTAAATCCACATAATCAAGTAGGCAAACTCTATCTATGGGATATATAAAAAGACATTGAGAGGTCCCCCAAAGAAAACACTCTCGCTCTGGCAGCTGTAGACATTGGAGGCAAGAACAAGCAGGATCAGGACCAGATTAGAGTCTGAGCTGTCCCCACAGCAGGTCCAGAAACCAGCCAAGTGTTGGAGGGCATCCTAGGGATATGGAGGTGGACTGTGACTCAGTGAGCTGAGGTTTGAGAAAAACATTTATTATTATTCTTATATTTTGATTTGCTCTGTAGTTGGTTCTAGATTTTTTTTCTTTCATTTTATTTCCTCTGTTGCTGTGACTGTTGGTTTCATTATTACTATTAACGATATTTAAGATTTTGAGAAGGCTTTTTTTTTTTTAAGAATCACACTTTTTATTTCCTTAATATATGACTACCTCTACATTAGCCTTTTGTGGTTGTGTGGGAGTTTGTTTTTGGTTTTTAAATTTTTTCCTTTTTCTTTGATTTTCTTCTCTTTTGGTTGTTTTTCTGTTGTTCTTTTCCTGCTGTAGTTACTCTTTAAAATATATAAATTTTTTTATACTTTTATTTAACTTTGCTTTTCTATTTTTTTCTTTTCTTCTTTTTTTACCATGTTTGCTGGTTTGTTTTGTTTTCTCTATTTTATTCTCCAGTTGTCACCTTACTTTGGTTTTGTTTTCCAGTTTGTGCTTTAGTCTGTTTTTAATTGGTTGATATCATTTTTGGTTTCCTTTGTTTGCTGGGTCACTCTCTTGTTTTCTTTTCTTTGGAGTGTTTTGATTTTGTTTGTGTACGTGTGTATGTGTATAGTCCATAGTTTCTGTTCTTATTTGTCTGGTTTTGTATTTACCGTTTGTCTGGGATTCATCTTTGTTTCTTATTGTGCTTGCCTGTGTTTATTTTAATCCCCTTTAATGCCATAAAAACTACTTGTGGAATCTTGGTTCCCGAGCCAGAGAGCAGGCCTGAGCCTTTGGAGTGGGAGAGCTGAGTCCAGGACCCTAAACCACCAGAGAACTCTAACCCCAGTGAATATTAATTAATGAGAATTCCCATGAAGGCCTCCACCTGTATACAAGACCCAGCATCACCCAACTGCCAGCAGTAGAAAGTACAGGATGCCTCACACAAACAACAAGCAATACAAAAACCAAGTCCAATCATCAGCGGACAGGATTCCCACAGACACTCCAAAACATACCACCTCACCCAGCCTTGCACATCAGAGGGGGAAAAAAAACTAACTTACCTCCTCCCACCAGAATGCAGGCACAAGTCACTCCCAACATAAAGCCTACACCAATCACTGGGCCAAACTTATCCACCAAGGGCTTAAACCAAAAGAAAGGAGAAAAACTACCCTAAAACCGGGAAAAAGGTGACCTCAAACACAGTAATTCAGAAAAAAATGAAAAGACGTATGTGTTCCACAAATGAAGGAACAAGGTAGAAACTTACAAGGCCAAATAAAGGAAGAGGAAGTAGGCAAACTACCTGAGAAACAATTCAGAATAACAATAGTAAGGATGATCCAAAGCCTCAAAAGCAGAATGGAGAAAGTGAAAGAATCAATGAACACATTTAATAAGGACCTAAAAGAAATAAAGAAGAAACAAACAGAGATGAACAACGCAACTACTGAAATTAAAAATACTCTGCAAGGAATCAATAGCAGAATAATTGAGGTGGAAGAATGGATAAGTGAGCTGGAAGATAGAATGGCGGAAATAAGTGAAGAGCAGAATTAAGGAAAAAGAATGAAAAGTATTAAGGATAGTCTCAGAGAGCTCTGGTAAAATATTAAACACACCAACCTTCTAATTACAGTGGTCCCAGAAAAAGAGAAAAAAGAAACAATCTGAGAAAATTTTTGAAGAGACTATAGCCAGAAACATCCCCAACAAAGGAAATGGTCAATCAAGTCCAAGAAGCACAGAGAGTCCCATACAGGTTAAACTCAAGGAGAAACATGCCAAGACACATATAATCAAACTAACAAAGATTAAACACAAAGAAACTGCTTTGTGTTAAAGAAAGACTATTAAAAAACAGCAAGGGAAAAGCAACAAGTAACATACAAGGGAAATCCCATATGATTAACAGATGATCTTTCAGCAGAAACTCTTATAGGCCAGAAGAAAATGGCAGGATATATTTAAAGTTTTAAAAGGAAAAAATCTACAATCAATATTACTCCACCCAGCAAGGATCTCATTCAAAATTGAGGAAGAAATCAAAAGCTTTAGAGACAAGCAAAAGGTAAGAGAATTTAGCACCACTAAACCAGCTTTACAACAAATGTTAAAGGGACTTCTATAAACAGGAAACACAAGAGGAGGAAAAGACCTACAAAAACAAAGCCAAAACAATTAAGAAAATGCCAAAAGGAACATCAGTTCAGTTCAGTTCAGTCACTCAGTCATGTCTGACTCTGCAGCCCCATGAACTGCAGCACGCCAGGCCTCCCTGTCCATCACCAACTCCTGGAGTCTACCCAAACCCATGTCCATCGAGTCAGTGATGCCATCCAGCCATCTCATCCTCTGTCATCCACTTCTCCTCCTGTCCTCAATCTTTCCCAGTATCAGGGTCTTTTCAAATGAGTCAGCTTTTCACATCAGGTGGCCAAAGTATTGGAGTGTCAGCTTCAGCATCAGTCCTTCCAATGAACCCTCAGGACTGATCTCCCTTAGGATGGACTGGTTGGATCTCCTTGCAGTCCAGAGGACTCTCAAGAGTCTTCTCCAACACCACAGTTCAAAAGCATCAATTCTTCAGCACTCAGCTTTCTTTATAGTCCAACTGTCACATCCATACATGACCACTGGAAAAACCATAGCCTTGACTAGACAGAACTTTGTTGGCAAAATAATGTCTCTGCTTTTTAATATGCTGTCTAGGTTGGTCATAACTTTCCTTCCAAGGAGCAAGCATATTTTAATTTCATGGCTGCAGTCACCATCTGCAGTAATTTTGGAGCCCAGGAAAATAAAGTCAGCCACTGTTTCCTCTGTTTCCCCATCTATTTGCCATGAAGTGATGGGACTGGATGCCATCTTAGTTTTCTGAATGTTGAGCTTTAGGCCAACTTTTTCACTCTCCTCTTTCACTTTCATCAAGAAGCTCTTTAGTTCTTTTTTACTTTATGCCATAAGGGTTGTGTCATCTGCGTATATGAGGTTATTGCTATTTCTCCTGGCAATCTTGATTCTAGCTTGTGCTTCCTCCAGCCCAGCATTTCTCATGATGTACTCTGCATATAAGTTAAATAAGCAGGGTGAAAATATACAGCTTTGATGTGCATCAATGATTACTTTAAATGTAAATGTATTACATGCTCCAATCAAAAGACACAGACTGTCTGAATAGATACAAAAACAAGACACATATATATATTATCTGCAGGAGACCCACTTCAGATCTAGAAGCACATACAGACCAAAAGTTAGAGGGTAGAAAAGATATTCCATGCAAATGGAAATAAAAAGAAACTGGAGTAGCAATTCTCATATCAATTAAAATAGACCTTAAAATAAAGACTATTACAAGAGATAAGGAAGGACATTACATAACGATCAAGGGGTCAATCCAAGAAGAAGACATAACAGTTGTAAATATTTATACACCCAGTGTAGGAGAACCTCAGCACATAAGGCTCATAAAAGGAGAAATTGACAATAACACAATAATAGTAGGGGACACCCCACTTACACCAATGGACAGATCATTAAAACAGAAAATTAATAAGGAAACATAAGCCTTAAATGACACATCAGTCCAGATGAACCTAATTGATATATTCAGGACATTCCGTCGAATGCAGAATAATACACTATCTTCTCTAGTGTACATGGAACATTCTCCAGGATAGACCACATCTTGGGTCACAAATCAAGCCTTGGTAAATTTAAGAAAATTATTGTATCAAGCATCTTTTCTGACCATAATGCTATGAGACTAGAGATCAACTACAGGGGGGAAAAAACTGCAAAAAACACAAAAACATAGCGATTAAGCAATATATTTCTAAATAAAGAACAGGTTACAGAAGAAATTAAAAGGGAAATAAAAAAAATTCTAGAAAAATGACACACACAAAAAAACATGACAACCTGAAACCTATGGGATGCAGCAAAAGCAGTTCTAAGAGGGAAGTTTATAGCAATACAATCTTACTTCAAGAAACAAGAAAAACATTGAATTGACAACCTAAATTTATATCTAAAACTGGAAAAAGAAACAAAACACAGAATTAGTATAAGGAAGGAAGTCATAAAGAACAGAGCAGAAATAAATGGAAAAATACATGAAGGAAGCAATAGTAAATATCAGTAAAACTAAAAGTTGATTCTTCGAGAGGATAAACCAAAATTGACAAACCGTTAGCCAGACTTATCAAGAAAAAAAGGGAGAAAAATAAAATCAACAAAATTAGAAATGGAAAAGGATAGATTACAACAGACAATGCAGAAATACAAAGGATAGAGACTATTGTGGGCAACTATATGTCAATAAAATGTATAACCTGGAAGAAATGGATAGATTCTTAGAAAAGTTCAAACTTCTGTGCCTGAACCAGGAAGAAAAATAAATTATTAGCAAGCCAACTACAAGCACCGAAATAGAAACAATATCAAAAATCTCCCAAGAAACAAAAACCCAGAGCCAGATGGCTTCACAGGTGAATTCTATCAAACATTTAGAGATGAGTTAATGCCTATATTTCTGAAACTCTTTCAAACACTTGCAGAGGAAGGAACACTATTACACTCATTCTACTGAGTGCCATCACCCTGACGATGGCAAAGCCAAACAAAGGCATCACACAAAAAAAGAAAATTACAGGCCAATATCACTGATGAACATAGATGCAAAAATCCTTAACAAAGTTCTACCAAAACGAATTCAACAACACATTAAAATATCATACACCATGATCAAGTCAGGTTTATCCCAGTGATGCAAGGATGCTTCAATATATGCAAATAAATCAATGTGATGCACCATATTAACAAACTAAAAGATAAAAACCACATAATATTCTCAATAGACAAAAAATAGCTTTTGACAAAATTCAGTACCCATTTATAAAAACTCTTCAAATAATGGGCACAGAAGGGACCTATCTCAACATAATAAAGGCCATACATGATAAACCTATAGCAAACATTATTCTAAATGGTGAAAAACTGAAAGCATTTCCTTTAAGATCAGAAACAAGACAAGCATGCCCATTCTTGCCACTATTATTCAACATATTTTAGAAGTCCTTATTACGGCAATCAGAGAAGAAAAAGTAGTTAAAGAAACCCAGATTGGAAAAGAAGTAAAACTCTCACTGTTTGCAGATGACATTATACTATACATAAAAAACTGTAATGATATTATCAGAAAATTACTAAAGCTAATCAATGAATTTAGTAAAGCCACAGGACACAAAATCAGTACACAGAAATCACTTGCATTCCAAAAAATCAGAAAGAGAAATTAAGGAATCAGTCCTATTTACCATTACAGCAAAAAGAATTTTAAAAACCTAGGAATAAATATACAAAAGAGACAAAAGAGCTATATGCAGAAAACTATAAAACACTAATGAAAGAAATCAGAGACAATATAAATAGATGGAGAGATAGTCCATGTTCCTGCATTGGAAAAATTGATATTGTGAAAATGACTATCCTACCAAATGTAATCTACAGATTCAGTGCAATCTCTATCAAATTACCAATGGCATTTTTCACAGAACTAGAAGAAAAAATTTCACAGTTTGTATGGAAACACAAAAGTCCCCGAATATCCAAAATGATCTTGAGAAAGAAGAATTGAGCTGAAGGAATCAACCTTTCTGACTTCAAACCATCTACAAAGCTACAATCACCAGACAGCATGATACTGGCACAAAAACAGAAATAAAGCCCAATGGAATAATATAGAAAGCCCAGTGTTAAACTCACACACCTATGGGCACCTTACCTTTAACAAAGGAGGTGAGAATATACAATGAAACAAAGATTATCTCTTCAATAAGGGATGCTGGGAAAACTAGACAGTTACAAAGTAAAAGAATTAAAACACTTCCTAACACCATATACAAAGATTGAACACCCAAATCTAAAACCAGAAACTATAAAACTCTTAGAGGAAAACATAAGCAGAGCACTCTATGACATAAATCAAAGCAATATATACTATGACCTACTTCCTAGAGTAATGGAAATAAAAACAAAAATACACAAGTGGGACCTAATTAAACTTAAGAGATTTTGCACAGCAAAGGAAATGATAAGGTGAAACGACAGCCCTCAGAATGGAAGAAAATAATAGCAAATGAAACAACTGACAAAGAGTTAATTTCCAAAATGTATAAAATAAGCAGCTTATACAACTCAATACCAGAAAAACAAGCAACCCAATCAAAAAGTGGGCAAGAGACCTGAACAGACATTTCTCAAAAAAAGACAGGCAAATAGCTAATAAACATATGAAAAGATGCTCAACATCACTCATTACTAGAGAAATGCAAGTCAAAACTTCAATGACGTAGTTTTGACTGTCATCTGTCTGACTATCACCTAACACTGGTCAGAATGGCCATCATCACAAAATCTCCGAACAATAAATGCTGGAGAGGATGTGGAGAAAAGGGAATCCTTTTGCACTGTTGGTGGGAATGGAAATTGATAAAGCCACTATGCAAGACAGTATGGAGACTCCTTATAAAACTATCATATGACCCAACAATCTCACTCCTGGGCATATACCCTGAGAAAACCATAATTGAAAAAGACACATGTACCCCAATGTTCATTGCAGTGCTATTTACAATAGCAAGGACATGGAAGCAACCTAGATGTCCATCGGCAGATGAGTGGATAAAGAAGCTGTGGTCCATACACACAACAGAATCCTGCGCTGTGCTGGCCTGCGCTGAGTTGCCCAGGTGTTCCGATTCTTCACAACCCCATGGACTGTAGCCCACCAGGCTCCTCTGTCTGTGGGGATTCTCCAGGCAAGAATACTGGTGTGGGTTGCCACGACCCCTTCCAGGGGATCTTTCAGACCCAGGGATCAAACTCAGGTCTCCTGAACTGCCGGCAGATTCTTTACCAGCTGAGCTACCAGGGAAGCCCACAATGCAATATTCTTCAGCCATAAAAAGGAAGGGGTGTGAGTCAGTCCTAATGAGGTGGATGAACCCAGAGCCTATTAGACAGAGTCAGAGAGACAAAAACAAATATCGAATATTAACACGCATATGTGGAATCTAGAAAGATGGTACCGATGAACCTATTTGCAGGGCAGCAATGGAGACGCAGACATGAGAACAGACTTAGGGACATGGGGTGGAGGGAAGGAGAGTGTGGGACAGATGGAGAGAGTGGCGTGGAAACATATAGTATCATGTGTGAAATAGATAGCCAGTAGGAATTTGCTCTACGACTCAGGGAACTCAAACTGGGGCTCAGTGACAACCTACAGGAGTGGGATGGGATGGGATGGGGTGGGAGGTGGGAGGAAGGTTCTAGAGGGAGGGGACATATACCTATGGCTGATTCAGGTTGTTGTATGGCAGAAAGCAACACAATATTGTAAAGCAATTATTCTTCTAATTAAAATTAAGTAAATTTCAAAAAAAGTGTAAAAGAGCAAGCATATGTTTTTTAAGGCACGATCCTTTGATTGCCTTCTTTATCTGTTTCATAGGATTAGTATTGTGTTTTAATCGTGTGAAACCTAATAATGCTTTCTCCAGAGGATTGTCATCATGCTCTCAACAAGTAGTATGACTACATGATTATTAAACTTAATGTTTAGATACTTCTCATGGAGAACATGCTTGGAGAAACAACAGTCCTCCTGAGCTCGACTAGTACCAGCCTCCATCCAAGGGAACAGAAGCATAGAGTAGTGAATGTACAGAGTATCTGCTAAGCATGGAAAAAACTTAATGTCAGTGTTCTGAGTCCTGAGAGTATGAAGGGAGAGAGCAGAAAGTAAAGCTGATTGAGCTAAGTAAGGTACAATATGTAGAAGGCTTTAGGTTAATACTGTCCACCATCTGGTTTTGTAAACAAAGACTTACTGGACACAGTCATGCCCAATTGTTTACATATTGTTTGTGGCTACTTTTGTGCTACAATAGTATACCTGAGTAGTTAAGACAGAAAACATATGGCCTACAAGCCTAAAATATTTACTGGACTTTTATGAAAAAAAAGTCCAACCTTTGTTTTAAACAACTTTTAATGTATGAACTTTTCAGTAGACAAAGTGTAGATAATAGTAACTTTTAAACGCCACAGGAGTTCAAACAAACCTTTGCATTTAGAAGGATAACCAGGTTGCTTTGGCAAGACAAATTAGAGGGGAAAGGCACAAAAGAGCTGAGAACACTTACAACTATTTTCAAAAGAGATAAAATCTGGTATTCTTTTCTTGCTTTTTATCTTGTATTCGATGAAATACCAAAGCCTAGACTGATTCAAAGCTGCAAATTTGGCAGTAAAATCAGAAGAATGACACTGTTAAGAACGCCAAGGTATGAGACTTTCTTGGTGGTCCAGTGGTTAGAACTTAACCTTCCATTTCAGAGGGTGTGGGTTCGATCCCTGGTCAAGGAGCGGAGATCCTACATGCCTCGTGGCTAATATTGTAAAACATAAAACAGAAGCATTATTGTAAAAAGTTTAATAAAAGCTTTAAAAATGGTCCACGTTAAAAAAAAATTCTTAAAACAAACAAACAAAAAAAAAAAAAGAGTGGGAAGTTATAGAAATTTCTACGTGTTAGAGAAACACATGTAGTCAGGATGTAAGCTTTGCCTGGAAAGAAGCTGGGAGTGAGCAGTGCTGTGGCTGAGACAGCTCCGAGGAAACAACACATGGTAAATCTCATTGCTGGAATTCAGTCCTGGAAAGTCTCCATGGTAGGTAGTGAGCCTGCCTTTTCTAAATCAAAGTCTTTGATTCCATCCATAGGGTTCCCCCCCAGGAAGAAGTAAATTTGATTAGAGTAACAGATCCCGAGGTGAACTAAGGAAAGAAAAAGAAGTACCATTAAGCTACAGATGTCTCATAGCAACCCCGGAGCAGACTGTAATGGCAGTTAGGGATGGGACTAGAGTCTGAACTTGAAGATCCAGGTTCCAATTTCACATTTCCAGAAAGAAGGGTTTTGTTGCATTGATGTCGTTTGGTCCAGATGTCCACCCTTGACTGAAATCAAATGCAGAGGCAGGAACATGTATCTGACACATGGCAGACAGGGCCCCACCCTGGTGGTGAGAGGACATTTTCTAGAGATGACATACCAGGAAGATAACTTAAAAGGTGTTGTCTGCAAGAAGAGGAGCCCCCCTTTCGTAAAGACAGGCATCGAGGGAGCAAGATTCACTTTACAAAAACCTTACTTAAAGGCAAGTTCTTTGAGAGACTTCAGTTCCAGAGTACAGTGTCTGTATTGTTTATACCGATCATCTCTTTTCTGTCCAAAAGATTTTTCTCTCACACGAAGCTCAATTAAACAAAGAAAAGGCTGATAATGACTTTTATAAATTAATTTTCAAACAATTACAGTCAACATTTTGATTGATAATCTAACCAACTATTAAAAAGAAATAAAATGCAGTGCATGGTTCAACCAACAAGCTTCTGTTTTTGAAACTCTGACCTTGAAAAATTTGCATTTTAAAGACACTCATTAACGATTTCCCTTCTGTGGCACTAATACTGAATATAAACCAAGGGAGCCTGGGTAGGCACAAACATCAATATGTAAAAGATATCGCAGATAAATTCATTGCACCTTGAGGTGATTAGTTTAAAGCTCATTGAATTTCTAGTCTTTGAATTAATGCCTTTTTTGTTCATACATGATCTAGTACAAGAAGAATCATGTGGCAGTCAAAAAAATAACCTAACAAAGTTGATATCTTCACCATTCATCATATCCTTGACACTTCTAACAAAATGGTTTTCCACCCTGAATTGACAGTCAAAACAGGAACTTCACATAGAATTTTAAACTGCATTCATGTTAGATGGTATCAAAACACAATACCAAACTCATGAGATCAAACAAATAATTTCTCTTTTCCCTGATGCAGACTTAAGAAGTATATCATCCCTTTTAACTAGTAATTTTTCTTACAAGTGTATCTTGTAAGAGGTAAAGTGCATTGACATTCTTCATACATTACTTTACGCTGGGATTTAAAGTGAAAGCTAGTTCCATAGGGAAACGAATAGCATTTCTGAGTCTCCTTGCTGTGGCTAACTAAGAAAGTTAACGGTGCAAACTCAAAGTGTGCACATGAGTATAAAATAAATTTCTAAAGAAACATGACAAAATATTTGCAATCACCCTTTTGTTAAAATCTATGGGCTATTACGTTTCCAGCATATGGAGGGATGGACCTTTTTGATTGTGTCTGCATTATCGACTTTCTCTTTAGTCAGACCTCCACTAGCAAAACACATAGGTAATGTTCTTGAGCCTGATGATTCAAGTAAAAGGTTTGATTATTTTTTGGTATTTTCCCTTTCTCGCTCTGTTCACCCACCTCTAATTTTTATTTCTTACTGATTCGAACTTGCTGACTCAATTGACCTCACATTTATACACAGATAGCTCTGAAACATTTGTCTATGAGTGATATATGTGTATCAAATCACCTTCCATATATTAACCTTAAGATTTATCTCAGGTAAGGAAGGTCTTCCTTTCCTTTTACCTGTGCCTTTAATGTCTACATCCCCCAGAATAAGCATTCATTTCTTCCAAACTTCCTTCTCTGTAGGGCTCTGTAGGGAGTTTTTATGTAAATGATGTCATCTGACAATGAATTTCTGGAAAAGGTACTGTATCTTCTGGGTGAGAAAATTGATGCATAGAGAGCTAAGAGGTAGCTAGTACACTGAAGGGCAGAGACTTAAGGGCTGATATTTTGATGGATGTCCTGTGTACTTTTCTTTCCACAATGCCTTGGCCCTTCTTCTGCAGGATCTTCCCATCAAAGGGCAGAGCTTTTGTCAGGCAACTTTCTCTGCACAGCTCTAGATGTAACTGCTTCCTGATCTATTTCTGCCTTCTCCTTTATCAATCACCTCTCCATTAGATTATCCGGTTGGAATGTTTTTAGTTTATTTCCTGCGGGGAACCTGATTGATATGGCTCACCCCTAAAGAGAACTCGCCAACTCCCAAAACCCCCCCCATTTCTACCAGGTCCATCTCAACTACTTTCACTTGCTCCCTTTAAAGTACCCTTTGCTGCAATTCTTGTTCAAAACAAACAAGTTCTTCAGGCTTTCTTCATAAAGACAAAATAATCTGGTAAAAAAAAAATTCACACTAATTATGCAGCACTAATAAATATTTAATGTATTACTTTTCTTTCTACCCTGTCTCTAAGCTGACCAACAATATTTGCATATTTGCATTAATCTCAAAGAATAAATATCTAATGGCAGAATGCCAGCCATCTGTTGCAGGTGGCTTAGGGTCAGATTTTTTTTTTAAACCATGTAGGCTCAAAGGACCACAGTTAAGTGGAGGGACTATTGGTTAAGGCTGAGTTTCAAAGTTGCTTTTGTAGCATCTAAATCATTCTCTCCCTGAATTGAGTTCGGTTGGTGATAAAAGCATCTAATAGATAAAAATTGGTAAGTAATACATTAATATTAAACAGGAGCAAAAGAGTGTGCTTTAGATGGAAAGTTCCAGAGGCCTTTCTATATATAGGATGACTATGTATGATCGCCAACTCTTATCACATGGGCAGTTGGCTCAATCAAAAACAGTTTTTTGTCAATGAGATAATATAGTCAAATAACATGTCAATGTATGACAAAAACCACTGCAATGTTATAAAATAGTTAGCCTCCAACTAATAAAAATAAATGAAAAAAAAAGTCAGTATAGTAAGATTACTTTTGATAATATCATTGATATTTTTAAGCCTAAGATTCATTAATAAAATAATGTTTACCTCAATAAAGTGTGAATAAATGTTTAAGCTTTAGCTCTGGCATTAGTATCAGGTATGGATTATGGATCAATTCTATTCCTTGCCAGTTTAGCTACATAATCACTTTGAACCTCAGTTTTCTTCATTTGGAAAATAAAAAGCTTGCCTCAAAGAATTTCACCAATTTTAAATGAAATTATATCTGTGGATCTTGTGTTTAATTGTATGTGTAGTTGTATTTATGTACATAAATCATATTGTCTGCTAAATTGTGAGGACTTAAAAATATTTCCGCTTAAATACTTTTCCAATTTTTAATAATTTTTTTCTGAATATTTTTTTGTAATTTGAATATAACATTTCTTTCATTTTTAGTTGTCCTAAGAGCCAATTTTGATATCTTTCGAATGATGATACTTAAAAGAGCAAGTCTTCCTTCACAACTAATTTTTACTTTAATTTAATTTAGAACTTTGCAATTCACACTGTGTCTTTACACATCACAGTGACTCTGGAATATTAACATCATTGGGCTAAATATCTTCATTTCACACATTAGGAAGAACTGGATGTTTAGAGAATACACCAAATTGACTATAGTTTCAAAAGTGTAAGTGATGGATCTGAGGATAGAGACTGTGCCTTTTCAACCTAACATGGACGTTTTGGGGAAAGGTATTAGACAAAATGCTGTTGCAGACATTTCTAACTGTGAACCTCTGTCAGTTCTCTCCTTCCTCTTAGCTGTATGCATCCGAACCCTTAGACGATCAGGGACTGTGTTTCTCAGCTTCCTTCTAATACCAGACACTTTAAGACTAAGTCCAGGGAAATGGTATATGGTCAGAGCCATGTGAGCAATTCTGAATCGTGGTGCTAACAGAACTGTGGGTGCCTCATCCCTTTCCTTTTCATTTTTCCCTCTTTGGGGGAGGATATTATATTTGTTTATGATTAAAAAAATAAAATATGTGAGCATGTTTCTCAATGTCAAAATATATATATATATAGTCAAATAATTTTCAATGGATATAGTCTTTTTTATTCCGTGTAATTATTCTTTTCCTATTGAACATGGATAAAAGAAGTCTTTCGTGTATTTCAGCTAAATAAAATATAAGTTAAAAATATGTAACTAAAAAATTCCTATGGAATTAAAAAAAAAACAGACACATTAGAGAGGATTGAAGGTTGAATGGTCTGTACATTATCAAATAATAGCCCAAATAAAAATATGCTTCCAGACATGTACAGATGGCTGTTTTATAATCACTGAAACTTTAAAAATGATGAAATATGGCTGGCCTTTAGGTTTCCTGGATGAAGTCTATTATAGGATGATTTACCATCTGAGGATCCAGAGGATGTATAACAAGTGTTATCACTAAAATAATGTTGGATGAAGTCTTGAGCCGAGCAGAAGTAAGAAAGCAGCCTGGGGCCTTGGGAACCTTCTGTCTGGCCTGTGGCACCATTATCTGCCACAGTATCTAGTCTGTACAGAAACCTTATTTTAATTTCACTTGGGATCCGTATGTTTCTGCTGACCTTTCGTTGCAAAGATGACTTTTTTCCCACATTTTGCTATTTTCTGCTTTCCAAGCATGTGGGTATTTTTTAAAATTCTTTTGGTTTTGTTGAAGTGACATTTCACTAGCTAAGACAAACAAAGCTTCTAACATAAGGGTAGTGATTAAAAGAGTTTGATAGCATCTTAAATGTACACATAATATAAAGAAGAACACAGACTGTGCGTTTTATACTCTGACACTAGCACCTATGCTTCTAACGCCATATTTGTTTAATCCAATAATCATCTTTAGCTTCATTCTTATCAAAATGAACTCGAGTTCATTTTCATTTAAGTGTTGGGTTTTCTTGTAAGGCACTCGTAAGGATATTAGAAAACCATATGGATACATTACTCATTCTTAATCTATGCACAAACTGGGCTTTCTAATTGTCATTTAATATGTGATACTCATCAAGAAGGCATGACTGGAATGTGGCTTGATATAAGAGAAGGCTTCAACTTAACCAACTGCACAGAAAGATCGCTGAAGAATAAGTGTCACCAGATGGTCTGCATGCAGTCAAAGAACACAGTTCTGTCAATGTAGTTTCAGCATCACCCAGAGATGAAGGTACTTGGCCAGCTGACATGCTGGTTGCTTGGCAAATATTGCCTTACCGTGTGTTGGGGGACATCAAGTGTCATCATTTGATGATATCAGCCATGAAAATCATCCCATAGCTGTGCTGTGACTGCATTTCTACCAACTAATTTGAATTCCCATGGAAATACTTTTTTACAAGGGAGAGAATATGCATACTGGGTGATATCAATACATTAATTCACTTGGCAGTTGTTCTTTCCACTGAAAATTAAGAAATGGTCACATTGAGGCACCTATAACAAAATTATTGTCTCTAACTTTGCTTCTATAACTATGCTAGTGTTTAAGCAACTCCTATAGTTTCCTTCCTATTTCTCACCTCCTAACAAAACCAACTGTAACATGTTATCCTACCTCTTCTATAGGGTAATTATGAAAATTCTAAGTGAAAGAATATAAATTAAGGCACTTTTGAATCCCTGGGTTGGGAAGACCCCCTGGAGAAGGGAATGGCAACCAACTCCAGTATTCTTGCCTGGGAAATTCCATGGACAGAGGAGTCGGGCGGGCTACAGTCCATGGGGCCGCGAAAGAGTGGGACATGACTTAGCAACTAAGTAACAATAACAACTTTTATTAAATATAACAAATATGTGATTTTATAATTGAAATGAGTGCCTTGCCCATTGTAGGTACTTATCAAATCCTTTGTATGCCACTTAATTCCACAAAAGGAATTAAGGTAAGTCAACCAAAGATTAATTAGGAAAGTTCTCTCTCTTCTTTCCTACAATTGGCACTGTTTGTTTTAATCTGCCCCTTTTAATGTAAACATAAAGGAAAAATACAATTGTCTTTACTGTGTCTACCCTCACTCAACTCCCCTTTTTTATATACTTCATGTATGTGTGTATGTACTGAGAACCAAACGTTTATTTCTCTCCTTACTCTGGATTGATTTTTCCTCCCATCTTTCAAAGGCATTGTCATAATAGTATTTGTTAAGCTTTACTGAATACTATGTGTGATGAGTGCTCTGTCGCTTCAATCGTGTCTGTCTCTTTTTGGCCCCTGGACTGTAGCCAGCCACTGTCCATGGGATTCTCCAGGCAGGAATACTGGAGTGGGTTGCCATGCCCTTCCGGGGATCTTCCCAAATCAGGGCTAGAACCCATGTCTCCTGCACTGGAAGAAGATTCTTTATTGCTGAGCCATTTAGGAAGCCCATTGAATACTACACTAAGTATTTAAATATATTATCTCATTTAATACTAAAAATAATTCTAAGATACAAATATTTTTTATTCATTGCTCACTGTATGCTTTCACGGTCCTAATTTTTGATTTATCAAAGAGAGAACTGAAGTGCATAAAATTTAAGCAACGTGGCCAAGGTCATGGAACTCACGGACAGAGAAGTTGAAATATGAATCCAGATATGTTTAACTCTACTGATTTCTCTTTTTTTAATTCATTTTTTAATTGAAATATAGCAATCTATAATGTTATACTAGTTTCAGGTATTCAGCACAGAGGTTCAATATTCTTGTAGATAATGTTCCATTAAAAGTTATTAAGAAAATGTCTATAATTCCTTGCGCTATATAATATGCCATTGTTGCTTATCTATTTTATGCATAGCAGTTTGTATCTCTTAATCCTTTACCTCTCATTTGCCCCTCCCCTTACTGTTTCCCCATTTAGTAATCACTAGTTTATTTTCCATATCTGTTAATCTGTTTTGCACATACATTCATTTGTATTACTTTTTTAGGTTCCACATATAAGTGATATCATACAGTATTTGTCTTTCTCTGACTTATATCATTAAGCATAATATTCTCTAGGTCCATACAGATTGTATCTATTTTTTATTTTTATCATTGTGAAGTAATACGTTTCTCATTTTATTATCCCACTCCTAATTCTTGCTAAGAAGAGGAAAATGGATAAATTCACTTTCAAATACTTCTAGCAGCAGATTCTGGTACAGTCTTTATATTTCCAATACTCTGTAATAACAAATAACATACTTATTTTGTTATGTTCTGACTTATCACAAATGACTACATGCTATAAAAGATGAGCCTTAACTCCCTTATACCACTGCCTTGCATGTATCCATTTCCCTCCTCGCCCCCATCTTTACAAAAGAGCTATAACATCTGTAGGTCCTTGTTCATAGGCTATGTTTTTCCAAGGAACCCTACAATCTACTGCCCAAGGAATATAAATTTAGTTTCCAGGATTCTAGATGTTAAGAACCCCATGGAAAAGTGTTCTGAGGGTCTCATTTTTCGTAATGAAGGCTTTCACATTTTCCCCATCTTTATTATGGTATCAGCTCTCCATATCCACTATTTGAAATATTTTTTTGGTATTGGCTACTTTAAGGTCTTTATTGAATTTGTTACAATATTGCTTCTGTTTCATGTTTTAGTTTTTTGGCTGAGAGGCTTGTGGGGTCTTAGCTCCTCAACCAAGAATCAACCCTGCACTCTCATGCATTGGAAGGCTAAATCTTTTAACCACTGGATCACTCGGGAAATTCCTTCACTCTCAACTGTGTCTGGAATCTCTATGAGCAAAACATCCTTGGTTCAACCAGCTAACCTGCAGGTTACTGCTTGGGGAGGGGATGGAATGGGGGAATGGGAGCCCCTCATAACACAGCACGTTGACCCAGTCTCCTGCTTTGAACCCCACTCTGCATTCTCACCTTCAGAAGCACCTGGGGGTTTCAGCGCCGGAACATTTCCAGGGTTCAGCAGATTGAATTAGCTTATTGGTAGGCTTAGGTTTCAGCTTTCCTAGATCTGCTAAGTCCCTTACCATTTATCCATCTGCTTGGCAGCCTCCAAAATTATCTGTTGTTCCAAAAATGTACTGGAATGTTAAGTGAGTAATTGAGAGGTGAGGTCTTATACACGCCAGATCAACCAATGAGAACACACTTACCCACAGTGTTCTCAGTATCCTGGCCTTTTCTAAAGCAATTTAGGGAATGAGAATGTTGGTTGAGAGAAGTAATTATAGATTATACAATTTCCACTTAAGTCTATGATTAATTAACCTTATGTGAAAATTGCTTGTAAGAACATACTCCCATCACAATGTCACATAAGCTCTTAGCTTGTCTGCTTGCAAACATTCTTCTCCCTGGACCATCTATGATACTTGTCAGTAAATCCCCAGTGCCAAGCAGGCGCCTAGCCACAAATTAGTGCTTCAATAAATGTTTGTTGAAAGAATGAACACAAAGACCTGTGTTCGGATGGATAACACAGAGAGAATTTTAGTTCAGCACAGCAAAAATGTTTTAAGGCTTATCATCATTGTTATTTTCAAATGGATTTATTTTGCATCAATATCTGATTCATGATTATAGAGAACAGCAGTGAAATCCTCGTGAGAAACATCCTCATATTTCCTTGTTTACAAGTATAGCACAAATAAGAATCCTTCTTAAAGCATTCAATCTAATGTCTACTTTGGATAGAAACTGGAAATTTAAGAGGAAAATATGTAAATTGTACATATGTTTCACATTTGAATCTCATCCCAAAATCAAGATGTTTAAGAAATTTAATATTATTTCTGTTGTTCTAGCTATTCATTCCTACTGGGGTAGAAAGTAATTAAACAATCTCAGTCAATCTTTGTGACTCCTCATTCCCTTTGCAGGGTACATCTACAATCAAAAGGACATCTTCAGTACCAAGGTATTTATAAATGCAGAAATAGTGGAGGATGGACAGATAGAATCTCATCCTAAGTGTCATGCCCCCATGGCATGCATCAATAAGCTTCAGTCTGCAAAGGGGAAGGGGGTGGAAAATCAGCTTAAGAGGAAGGACAGTGGAAATGGAAAATGTCAAAAAAATTTTGATTTATATCTCAAAAATATTATTCCATCTTTCCCAGTTGGAATCCCATGGGGTTGATCTACTTCAGTTTTTATTTGATCATGTCCTTACCCAAACCTCTTTCTGGTTCTTATCCTTCCACAAGCTGTCTGCATTCCCCCCCATCCCTACATTCCCCAGTGGCTTACTTTGCCTGACCCAAGCTGTTTGTTTGTGTCTCACAGCTGTCCTGCTGCCAGTAGGGTGGGATGACCACGCTAAGCCAGGCTATCCGGATACTGTCATGCTGGCAGGAAGAGAGGTTTGCAACAATAACACATTGCGCCTTCCTCACATTCCGGACACTCCCAGGAACCATGTGGGGCCCACTTACATAAAACTGGCTCTCTGCTTCATTCATCTGGCAGCCAAGACCCATAAACTAAATCTGGTTTCCAGCAACAGCAGTGGTAACATCAGTATCAAAATTAGTTTGCTCCATTCCACAAATGCAAAATTTTGTTTTTTATTTGCTTTGACAAGTACTCCTGCAAGCAGTATTTCTGGAGACCACCTCCAACCATGTTTGGTACCAAGAACTTGACTTTTATGAATCATAACAATAATAGCAACTGACATACAGTTCTAAGCTTAGGTTAAATGTTTTACACGAACTATCTCACTAAATCCTCATCACAATCTCATCTACATTTTACAGATAAAGAAATAGAATCATAGAGGGTAACTACACTACTTGCCTAAAGTCATATAAATTCCAAGTCCAGAATTTATTAAGGATTTTATCAGAATCTGAGCTTTATCTTCTTTGACCAACCAAAGTGATATAAGAATGTATAAGTAATCTCAAACTACAGATACAGATAACACCAGAAAATTAGGTATCATGAGGAAAGGAGAAATTTAGACTTATGTTAACTGTTCTAGGTTAAAATATTTATTTCTCAATTAAAATGCTCACACAGATATATAGTTAACAGCAAAATGTATCCTAAAGAAAGCAATAGTGAATAGGTCCATTTTTTCAACTTTGGAGACACTTTATAACATCACAACAGTGAACCCACTAACCAGAGAACAGAAACTGAACCAAAATAAATGAACCAAAAAACCTATTAGTTTATTTCCACCCTTCTTCCTTTATGATTTTCTTCTGGTACTTGGATATAAAATACTATGGAAATGTACATTTATTTATCCTTCTGTCATAACAGGAGCTAGTAGAACCACCACTAAACCAGGAATAAGACTACATTTAATGCAAACTCAACCACTAATCAGCTATGAAAACTTAGATGAGTTGCCTGATCTCTCTACCTTAGAGAAACATTTTGCAGAATAAGGAGGCTGGTCTGAATGAACTCTCAGATTATTTTCAGCTTGAACATTCTATTATATCAGTTATTTAGCTCATGCTATAAAAATTCCTTTTCTGAGCTAGTGGGCCCAGATGGGGGACTTGAAGAAGAGAAATATAACATGAAATTAAAAATAATTAAGGATCTCTCATTACAAATCAAGCCCAAAGTTCCATATTTCTAAAAGGTTGGTGTTGTTCAGTTGCGAAGTCATGTCCAACTCGTTGCAGCACCATAGACTGCAGCACGGCAGGCTTCTCTGTCCTTCACCATCTCCCAGAATTTGCTCAAACTCACGTCCATTGAGTTGGCAATGCCATCCAACCATCTCATACTCTGTCACTCCCCTCTCCAGAAAAAAATTTAATTGCTCCCTTTTCCTCCTTCCCTCAATCTTTCCCAGCACCAGGGTCTTTTCCAATGGGTCAGATCTTTGCATCAGGTGGCCAAAGTACTGGAGCTTCAGCTTCAGCATCAGTCCTTCCAATGAATATTCAGGACTGATTTTCTTTCGGATTGACTGGCTTGATCTCCTTGCTGTTCAAGGGACTCTCAGGAGTCTTCTCCAGCACCACAGTTCAAAAGCATCAGTTCTTTGGCACTCAGCCTTCTTTATGATCCAACTCTCACAACCATACATGACTGCTGGAAAAACCATAGCTTTGACTCTATGAACCTTTCTCAGCAAGGTGATGTCTGTGTTTTTTAATACCCTGTCCAGGTTTTGATCTTAGTGCTACTTATTTTCTGTTTTCAACTTAAACATAATTTACTCCAAGAAGTTCTCCATAACTCCCTCTGGAGGAAGATAAATGCACCCTCTGTGTACCTTAGTCCTCTATGCATTTCCTAATAGAGACTTTTTATAATCTTTGTAATGACTTATTAATTGGCTCTTCTCCAAATGTCATAAGCTTGAACTAGGAATCTCTTTTTCTCGCAAGCACCTACAAGAGTTGCTGGCGTATGACAGTTGCTCAATAAATGCCAACTAAAATTTTCTCTCGTCCAACTTCCTTACTTTACAGACAAGAAACTGGAGCTCCTGAATATGAACATTAGACTTCCAGGAAAGACCCCATTTCCCCTCAACACTGTTACTCAAACTTAATATAGTAAACTATATATTATCAGAATAATTATGAGCAGAGATAGAGATGATTATAACTATATTATGGAATACAAATAAGACATACATGGAATTTTTAAAAGTCTTGCCATAGATAATACAAGCAGAAAAAGATTCAATTGCTAGCTGATAGTGAGATTAGATATGATCAAAAAAGCTTTGACAATTCCTTAGCTTTTAAATCAGATCATAATCACGACCAGTTAAAAACAATATAGGTGTTTAATCCAGGACTCAACAAGAAATGAGGAAATATCCAGAGTTATCAGACTTAGGAGGAAAGAGAACATTTAAAGCTTTAAGCATGTCATTGATAGAAGGATAAAAATGATTTGTAAACACACACTACCACACACACAGTTACCATCACCATACATATGTGAGGGTTTTTAAGGTTTCAAAAATATCAGGTACAGGTGTTCATGTACATCATACAAAAACATTCTGTCTAGTTAAACTCTAAAGTAATAAAAAAAATTGAATGAGTTATCAATACAAGATAACTATGAATCAAACAGTGGACACATGATTTTATTCCTAAATCTGATTAAGTTGACTAAATCTGATTCAGTGGATCATTTTGAGTATTTATACTCCCAGAATCTTCTGCAGGCAAAATTAAAGCACCCCATAGTCCCATTTATTGACAGGGAGCTGTGATCAGTGCATCTGGAAAACTAAAGGGAGGACAAGTGTGGGGTGAGGGGTGATGAGAGTAAGACAGATACTAGGAGAAAAGAGAGTAAAAGAGCAGAAATGTGTTCTCAGCAGGACTGAGGGCATCAAACAGCCTAGTTCTCATCCTTTATCTCCTTTGTGTTTTTTGGTGCTGCAGAAGTTATCTGGGATCCATGAGGACACAAGCAATGGAATAAAAACAATGCTCTAAGAATAATAGAAGGGAAAGAGGAAAATGCCTGCTTAGTATTACTTGAAAAGGTTTTTATGGTTCAATGTGATCTAATATAACAGAACAATTCATTGAAAAAAAAGTTATTTATACTCTGTATTTAAAGTATGCAAAGCTCACTAAAAAGTTTATTAAATAAAATAAGCAACTAACAAAAGCACCCCATTCACAATCTAGCATTCATATACACACAGCTAACCACACAACTGATGACTAGTAATACCTTATAATTTATATATTACTGTGAGTTGTAGCTGGGGATACGATTGAAGGAGATTTCTTGCCTCTTCCTGCTTAGAATCTTTTTCTTTTCCTATTTGCAAATAGTTGAAAAGTAGCCTCTTTATAATGATGTTGTAAGGAAAAGTGAACACTTATTTCCCTGTGCAAACTCTCCAATTATTTTATTATAAAAATGTATCCTAAACCACCCTCCAATGTACAAATCCCATACTCACTGGAATGTGTTAGCAAGAGTCTGCATGGGAATCAAGGAATTCATATTTAAATAGAACAAATATGCCTTACACTCTGAAGGAATGTTTTTTGTAAATATTTAGGACATTATAGAATATTTTGTTGCAATTTATATGCTATTACTAAAAATAGGACACAGGCACACTGGTGGACAAAACAATGCTTTGAAAATAAAGGAGATGGTAGATTTTCAAATGGGATTTTTTAAAGCATGAAACATGTTTCATTTTAAAACATGCTGTAGTTTCAACAATGCAGAATAGAATGTCAAAACTGGAGGAGACAAGAGAGATCTTTTAGATCATTTTAAGGAAAAGGAAACTATGGGAATTATTAAGTAGCTAGCAGTTCAAGAACTCAACCAATGCTTCTGTAAGAGACTTTTTTAACCTTGAACAACTGGAGGAAATAGAGGGTGGGGTGGAGACAAAGGCTTCTTTAAGGCCCTGCTAGTCCTCCTCACCTCATCTGACTTTCTGTTCTCCATCAATCTCAAACCCCGAGTGGATTCCCTCTCCACTCTCCTCTCCCTGTTATTCTCTGGTTGGTGTTTCCCACATCTGGCTGGAGTGTAGTTTTTCCTCTCATACTCCTAGGGAAATATACCAAATGAAAGGGACTCTTCCATCCTCACTGTCTTTTTATAAAATTCTCAGGCTCCAAGTTGTTTCCCCAAAATTCCCCTGAAGAAAGAGAAATCTTTAGAATAACAAGTGATCACTCCTTCACCAGGAGTAGGGACGGGAAGAAATCATCACCCAAGGGAGAAAAAAGCGATAAAAAAACAACTGCTTATCGTGGTGTTTGGAGAAAATTATGTAAATATTTATGCAAAGACAGCTTTGCAGAACACAGTGAGCTACATCAGAACCGCTTGTGCCAGTGTGCACAGGCAGCCTCACAGTTGGATCAACAGCCTGAAAAGCAGATGTGCCAATTTCCTGTATTTGATTATGATGATTCCTAATTATGCCAAAGCTGTGGCAATGTCCTTCCCTCCAATGACTCTTAATTTTGTTTTGCTAAACCACACACACAACCTGCTTTGGACGTGTAATTCATTGTCGTGTTAAGTCTGTGAAATACTCATTCGTGGGCCGAATAGTTCTGAGGACAATGGCTCATGAGAATGCTGTTTTTTTTTTTTTTCACTCGACATTATCAAACACGCAGAGGGAAATAGAAAGAAAATAGGCCTCATGATAGAGTCGTGCTGTTTAACATTAACAAGGTTTTTCCACCACAGTCTACAAATGAAAATAACCGGTATACAGTTGTTTTTGAAAGGGCAGTTTTCTGGCTCTGCGTTTACATTTCCAATCAACAAAAAACAGCAAACTTTATGATGAGGCACAGACTATAAGCCATAGTAAGCAGATATGAATAGATACTTGGACATGGGGGGAAGGAAGGAGGTGGGATGAATTGGGAGATTGGGATTGACTTAGCTATACCACCATGTGTAAAATGGATCGCTAGTGGGAACTTGCTATAAAGCGCAGGGCACTCAGCAGCTCCATGCTCTGTGATGATCTAGAGAGGTGGGTGGGAGTGCAATGGGGGGAGGTCCAAGCTGAAGGAGATATATGTATGCATATGTTTGGTTCACTTCCTTGTGCAGCAGAAACTAACACAACATTGTAAAGTTATTGTATTCCAATAAAAATAATTAACAAAGAGCTTGGCCACTGAGGTGCTTAGATTGAATGGTGTGATAAGTTGGAAGGGATAAAGCAAAACATGACCAGCTCAATTGTCACAGAGCCTTCCATGTGAGGCCTTGAACTTTTCTGGCACAACTAAAGGAATATTTGCTAACCTGGACTTTAATAAGTACACTTATTCACATTTCTCACCCCACAATTGATATTCATATGACCAACCTAGACAGCATATTAAAAAGCAGAGACATTACTTTGTCAGGCTTTGGTTTTTCCAGTGGTCATGTATGGATGTGAGAGTTGGACTATAAAGAAAGCTGAGCGTTGAAGAATTGATGCTTTTGAACTGTGGTGTTGGAGAAGACTCTTGAGAGTCCCTTGGACTGCAAGGAGATTCAGCCAGTCCATCCTAAAGGAAATCAGTCCTGGGTGTTCACTGGAAGGACTGATGCTGAAGCTGAAACTCCAATACTTTGGCCATCTGATGCAAAGAACTGACTCATTTGAAAAGACCCTGATGCTGGGAAAGATTGAGGGCAGGAGGAGAAGGGGATGACAGAGGATGAGATGATTGCATGGCATCACCAACTCAATGGACATGGGTATGGGTGGACTCCAGTAGTGGGTGATGGACAGGGAGGCTTGGCATGTTGCGGTTCATGGGGTTGCATAGAGTCGGACATGACTGAGTGACTGAACTGAACTGAACTTTCAATGTAAAATGTGCTTTTCACTTATAATCCTTTATTTACACTGCACAACAATCCTATGAGGTCAGTGTTACTATCCTTATTTATAGATATAGAAAGTACATAGATGTTAAATTACATATTCAGAGTAAAGAGTAGAGTACTTACCCTGGTGGTGGTGGTTTAGTCGCTAAGTCCTGTCTGACTTTTTCGACCCCATGGATTGTAGCCTGCCAGGCTCTTCTGTCCATGGGATTCTCCAGGCAAGAATAGTGGAGTGGGTTGCCATTTCCTTCTCCAGGGGATCTTCCCAACCCAGGGATCCAATCCGAGGCTCCTAAATTAGCAGGAGGATTCTTTACTGCTGAGCCACCAGGGACCTAAATGACAGCTTGTATGTAAATCAACAATTATTTTTTAGATATCGATTTATTAATTAGGCCTCATCCTTATGAAAGGTAATGACAGAGGCAAAGCTTGAGTTTGGTCCCTCCCTATCCGAAACATCTAACAAATCATAACTGTGTCTCTCTCACTCCAGGAGTCTAGTGGCTTCCTATTTTTCTGTGTATGAAGAACAGACTTAGGCTCCTCTATCCCAAGCTCTGGATGTTTCTGTCCAGTCTTCTCTCAAGTCCTACCTAACCTACCTCTTTACAAACCTAATCCAGATTCATTCACTATGGAGAAACTTTGAGACTTAACTAATTTGCACTACAAAGGAGTCTTCCAAAGAAGAAGGATTCTTAGTCTAATTTTTTCATTCTGCATTTCCAGCAGAATATTAAGTGGTGCATGGAATACTGTAGGCATCAGTAAACATTTGTTAAATGCATGTGGTTGTATTCCATCCTTAAACTCATAAAGGAACCATCTCACTGTCTTAATTTTGTTGTTGTTCACTCGCTAAGTCATGTCTGACTCTTTGCAATCCCATGGACTGCAGCATGCCAGGCTTCCCTGTCCTTCACTATCTCTCAGAGTTTGCTCAAACTCGTGTCTATTGAGTCAGTGATGCCATCCAACCATCTCATCCTCTGCTGTCCCCTTCTTCTCCTGCCCTCAATCTTTCCCAGCATCAGGGTCTTTTCCAACAAGTCAGCTCTTCACATCAGGTGGCCAAAGTATTGGAGATTCAGCCTCAGCATCAGTCTTTCCTGAATATTTAGGGTTGATTTCCTTTAGGATTGACTGCTTGAATTTGGGTTCCCCCAAAGCAGAACATCAGATAAGGACTTAATTCCAAGCCATTTATGTGGAAGATGATCTCTGGAAATAGGCATGAGGGAGAAAGAGAAATAAATAAAGGGAGGAGAAAAGCCAATATAACACTTAAGAATCAGGTTTGCCCTCTAAGTAGTAGGAACTCAACTTCCCTAGAACACTGACAAAAGGGTCCACCTGAGAAACAGGATACTGGAGCATTTATCTGTGGGCTCTGTTGATGGAGGGCCACACTGGGAGTGTCAATATCCCTACACTTCCAGAAAGCACAAGCAGGTTCACACAGCTTTGGAGAAAGCCTTGAAGAAGAAACTAGAAAGATACAGGCTTGTAGACACTAGCAAGATGAGGTGAGCCTGAGTTTACAGGAAACTAAACATGATAGCAACAGCTAAAATTAAACATGAAAAGAGAGGATGTGAAACAAAGAACCAAAACATCTGCTCTACCAACACAAAAGAAAGAGAAATTCATGGTATTTATTCTTCTAATTTCTAAAACTAGAAGAATTTCTGAAATTTTGGAAATTTGGGAAGATGATCATGTTCTGATAGCTTGAAAAAGGTCTCAAGTGCATCAGGTTCTCTTTCAGTTATGCAACAAAGTTGAAAGACACCTAAACATCAGTTCAAATACAGAGATGCCACAAGTTGAATGACAAGATTCTTAAACCATATGCTCAAACAGAAAAGAGAAGCCAAGAGTATACTGTTAAATTAAGTTCCACCTGAAGACTGAAATAAGAATTTAGGAATAATTATGATTTTAAATCTAAAAATCGTAATTTGTAGCAATCAGGTATAGCTTTTTATAAAAGACTGAGAATGTGTGACATTTTAATACAAAAGGAAGAAGCAAGTGTTTCTCAAGTTGAATCTCTAGACTTAACCTTCTCAAAGTCTGATGACATAATTTGGGGGAATTCTCACGTTGAAGGATATATGTATATTATATATACAATATACACACACATATATAATATACATGTATATGATATATATATGTGTGTATATATATATATAGCAAATATATTCTTGATCATCTTGATGACTACTTTTTTATAGAGATGCCCAAAGCATAAAATCATCTTTCATATTTAAAATTTTAAATTTAAAAATTCAAATCTTGTTTGAATGACAAGTACAAAGTTAACAAATCAAAAAATCAAAAATATTAATATTTTTGACAAGTGAAAGTCATGTTATGTTACAGGATGCTCTAAAAAGTGTTTGTAAGTTTGAGTAAAAAAAAAAAGTGATAGAAAATTGAGACATCTCAAATACACTGTAGTGTAAGCACTCTCACCTCCATAAAATCCTGCTCCATAGAAATCTGTACCAAAGAGTCCATCTTAGAAAAAAAATGTTATCTGCTATATTAAATTAATGTTACTGACTCTTTTTTCCTATCTGATTGGCAAACTTTCTTTTATTAATATAAGAAAAATAAGCATAGAGAATTTATTCCCAACATTTCTCTTTTAACTAATTAAGAATTATTAAAACAAAGTAATTTAATTCACCTCTCAGGATCTGCATGTGCATGCCCAGTTACTAAGTTGTGTCTGACTCTTTGTGACCCTATGGACTGCAGCCAGCCAGACTTCCCTGTCCATGGGATTTTCTGGGAAAGAATGTGGAGTGGGTTGCCATTTCTTTTTCCAGGAGATCTTCACGGCCCAGGGATCAAATTCGTGTCTCCTGCATCTTCTGTATTGGCAGGCAGATCTTTACCACTGAGCCACCTGGGAAGACCCTTTCAGGGTCCATGAGGGCCCTTTCAGAAGGAATCCCCACATGACTTAAATCTTAGAAAGGTTGACTCAGGCTATAATGTATACCAAAATGAATGTCTCTACAAGATTTTGTAAAAACCTCCAAGAATTAAAATATTTTGAGCACCTATTATATGAGCACCTATATATGCATAACATATATATATAACAGTTCAGGTGCTGCAGAAATAACGAAGTTGGAGAGTCAAGCATTACTGTCATGAAACCAGGACTTAGCTGGAAAAATTAATCACTATTGTCCTAATAATACAATCAGGGCTTCCCTGGTGACTCAGATGGTAAAGAATCAGCCTGCAATGAGGGAGACTCCGCCTGCAATGAAGGAGACCTGGGTTTGATCCCTGGGTTGGGGAGATCCCCTGGAGGAGGATAGGTAACCCACTCCAGTATTCTTGCCTGGAGCATCCCATGGACAGAAGAGTCTAGCAGGCTACAGTCCATGGGTCACAGAGTCAGACGCGACTGAGCCACTAAGTGACAAAGCACAGCACAATGCGCTATATTTGCTAATTAAAAGGTGTGGACAAAACCCATATGAGGCAGACAATGACATGAGCTTGGTTGTAAAAAGGGGCTTCATAGATAAGATGAAATTTGGAGAAGTCATAGTGGGTGAACAGGATGAGACTTTGGGTAACAGAGAAAGCTTTTCAGGCAGAATGCTGACTCAGAAATGAGAAAGTGGAAAGGTGCATGCCTTCAGCACAAAACAAATTATTCCACAAAATGGAAGTACACTTTGAAGAACAGTGGATGGTAAGATTAGAAGGTATATAGGGGCCATAATTAAGGGAACTGTGAATACCACCCCTGTAATTTAAAATTTTCAGCTCTGGACAGTGGATAGCCAGAAGATTTGGAGCAGGTGATGGAGCAAAGGTTGAAGATTGTTTTTGGAATACTAGAGCAAAGTCACTGATGGCTGAAGAAAAAAAACAGGTCTTTTTGTAGTTCAGCTTCAAATTATCTTAGCCCCCAAATGAATTAAAACCATATAAAAATGTCTTTAAATCCAAGAAGTCAATATAAAATCTATTGGAGAAGGATACCATCTCTTAGGCCTCAAATTATCTTGACAATGTTTCATATACAATGTCAGACTTGCAATCTAAATTAAAGCAGGGTAAGAGAAAACAAAATAAGAACACAATGAAAAACATGAGAAATTAAAGAGAGCCATATAGATGTCAGCAATAATTTTAAAATAACTATGCCTTATATGCTCAAGGAAATAAAAGAATTTTGACAGAGAACTAAAATTTATTTTTAAATAAAATACATTTTAGAAAATAAAAATGCAATAACCAAAATTAGGAACTTAATATAAGGGTTTATGAGCGTATTAAATAAGGTAAATGGAAGATTAATGAACTTGACAGTAAATCAAAGTAAGATATTCTAGATGAATATTGCCTGTTTATTTCTTACAGTTTATTTCTGTATCTTGAAAAAGGGAAGAGAACTACTAATAAAGAAACTTTAGGCATGAACAAGAGAGCTATTATTCAAACCTCCAGGTATCCTGTCTATTAAATACCTTACTTTTACAACTTTCCCAAAGGACACCTATTTTTCAGGTACTTTTCTTCTTTCTCTCATGGGAGATTTTCCCCGGGGTTGCTTCTCACTGAGTCATTCCCCACCCCCAGTCTATTTCACATGTTAAACCACACTATGGTTACTGAATCACTTCTATATCCTTCCTTATCTCTTGCTTTTTTCCCTCATAATTCCCTGGAGGGGAAAAAAAAAAAAACAGGGAAGAAAAAAGCCTTTTGTGACAAAAAAATTGAATGTTATTTGCGCTTAGTCGCTCAGTCGTGTCCGACTCTTTGTGACCCCGTGGACTGTAGCCCACCAGGCTCCTCTGTCCATGGGATTCTCCAGGCAAGAATACTGGAGTGGGTTGCCATTTCCTCCTCCAGGGGATCTTCTCAACCCAAGGATTCAACCAGTGCCTCTTGTGTGTCCTGCATTGCAGGCAGATTCTTTATTTGCTAAGCCATCAGGGAAGACCAGAAAATTGGATACCTATGAAAATTCAAGGCCTCAGAGGAATGGAGTCTCAACCCAAACGGTAAAACACCTCCTCCTCTACATCTCCTAATGTTAGAACTCACAATTTTAACCTATTCTCTAAAGTTTCTAGTTTAAACCTTGGGTACCAATATTTATATTTGTTTAGTGATACACTGTATACATGGAGAATAGTTTGGAAAATGTAACCTTTAACAGAAGAAGTGGGGTGAAGAAGAAAGAAAGAAAAGGGGAAGATGAGAAGAAAGGGGAGCCAGGAAAAAGGAGGAAAGGGGATGATGAGGATGTAGAAACAAGGGAAATATAACATGAAAGTAGGTTAGTGAAGATTAGTGAAAAATGGAAAACAAAAATAAAGACTAGACTTCTGGTGTCTCGGTCCATGTATAAGAAGCTTAGAAGTTGTCACTCTGCTCTAACAAGTGGAACACTGAACAGACTGAAAAGTCAACAGCTCTTCTTGGATCCATAAGAAAGAGGAAGGCACAGGGGAAAACCACTGCCCCCAAAAGTGGAGAAACAGGTGGATATAGGGATTCATGGCTTAACAAAAGCAGACTCACAAGAAGAAACCACCTTGGGAACAAGTGCTGGAGAAGGAAACCCTGAGCTGAATTAATAAATTGCTGGAGGCTCAGCGAGGGCAGCTAAAACTCCAGAGGGAGTCTTAGGGAGAGGTCCCCAAATATCGTTGATGAGAATTACCTACGGAAGGTGACCAGATTCCCATGAAAGTAAAAGTGAAAGTTGCTCAGTCATGTTTGTCTCTTTGTGACCCCATGGACTGTAGCCTGCCGCGTTCCTCTGTCCATGGAATTATTCTGCAGTCCAGAATACTGGAGTGGGTAGCTATTCCCTTCTCCAGGGGATCTTCCCAACCCAGGAATTGAATTGAGGTCTCCTGCATTGCAGAGGGATTCTTTACCAGCTGAGTTACCAGGGAAGCCAATAAATATCAGGGAAAACTTTTTTGCACTTCTGGAAAGGGGATGGGAAAATGAACCAATTTGAAATATGCCAGAGAACTCTGTTTTGTTCTATTTTGAAAAGACAGACCAACCACCAGAACCAGACATGACAGGGATATTGGAATCATCAGACTGAGAATTTAAAACAACTATGATTTGCATGCTAAGAACTCTAATAGATAAAATGGTCAGCATACAAGAACAGACGATCAATGTAAACAGAGAGATGAAATTCTAAAGGGAAAAAAAGTTCTAGAGATAAAAACACTGCAGCAGAAATGAAAATGCCTTTGATGAGCTTATTAGCAGACTGGAAATAGCTGAACAAAGACTCTCTGGCCTATAGAACATATCAATAGAACCATCAAAAATAAAAAGCAAAGGTGGGAGTGGCCAAGATGGCTGAGTAAGAAGACCTTGAACTAACCATGTCTTACAAGCACACGATAATTAAAAACTTGAGCTATCAGGGAAGCCCATTTATCAATGAGAACGACTCAAAGACCAATAGCAAAGATTTTTCAGAACTAAAGATATAAAGAAGAAACAAAAACAAGATGGGTGAAACGGGAGGTTGTGGGATGTATTTAAGACCCACAGCCCTGGAATGTGAACCACATAAGAGGACAATCAATTGCAGAGGTTTTCCTCAGGGAATGAGGGGGTCCAAGTCCCACATTAGACTCCCCAACTCAGGGGTCCTACACCAGGAAGATGAGGACCCAGAATGAATGTCATTGAAAGCCAGCAGGGCTTTGTTTATGGGAGAGGTGGAGAGCTACAGGAAAAGAGACGCTGCTTTTAAAAGGCACACACAAAATCTTACACACTCTGAGACCCATCACAGAGGAGGTAATTTGGAACCCTGGGTCAGATCCACTTGTTGATCTTGGAGAGCCTTCCAGCAAGGCAAGAAGCAATGGGAATTCCTTCTAGGGTCATAGAGGCTGGCAGCACACATTTTGGGGAGCTTGTTTTACCATGAGGATACTGGTGCCAACAAACACAATTTTGGAATCCTCTCTCTAGCCTATCAGCACCAGGGGCTTCCATACCCAACAGGTGGGTGGTACCACTAACAAAAGCCCTAATACCAAGCAGCCAGGCATATGGCGACTCAGTCCCACACATCCACCCACCAGTGGGCTGGCCACCTCTGCATGAGGCAGGGCCTGGAAACATCCAGATCAAGAGAAAGTCATACCTATATACCTACCAGTGTACCCAGCGTGGCCCTGCCATAACAGAAGGGCCCACACAGCCCACATAAAGGGTATCTCTAGAGCATATAGCTCTGGTGAGTGCAGGGTGTGCTGCTAGGCCCCACTGGAAATCACATACATAAGGCCACTTCCTCAAGACTAGGAAATGTAATAGACCTAACTAATATATCGAAATAAAAACAGAGAATTAGGCTAAATGAGATGAAGAACTGTGTTCCAAATAAAGTAAGAAGGTAAAACCCCAGAGGAAGAACTAAATGAAGGGGTGAAAAGCAACCTACCTCACAAAGACTTCAAGGTAAATATGCTCAATAACCTTGTGAGAAGAATTTAACAGAAAGTTAGAAAATATAAAGAAAAGCCATAGAGATTTAAAGAATACAATAATTGAAATTAGAAAAAATAGAACAGTATGAATCAAAAGTGGATTAAATGATAAAGAGGAACAGATCAGTAAACTGGAAAACAGAGTAGTAGAAATCATCTAAGCTAACAGAAAAAAAGAATTTTGAAAATGAAGAAAACTTAGGAGGCCTCTGGAATAAAATCAAGCATACTAACAATTACACTATAGGAGACCCAGAAGGAAAAGAAAGAGAGAAAGGAGCAAAGAACTTATTTAAAGAAATAATATTAATACTGAAAACTTCCCTAACCTAAGAGAGTAAATACCCGGGTCCAGAAGAACAGAGAGTCCCACACAAGATAAATCCAAAGAGAACCACAGTAGGATACAGTGTAATTGAAATGGCAAAAATGCCATTTTTTTTTTCTCCAGCAGATCTTCTAAACCCAGGAATCACACCCACATCTCCTGCATTGCAGGCAGATTCTTTACTGCTGAGGCACCGAGGAAGCCCAAAGATAAAAAGAGAATCTTAAAAACAAAAAGAGAAAAGCAACTAGTTACGTACAAGGGAGTTATAGCAACACAGACAGAAGCCTTTTCAGCAGAAATTTTGCAGACCAGAGGGAATGGCATGATATATTGAAAATGATAAAAGGAAAAAACCTAGGACTTCCTTGGTGATCCAGGGCAGGGTACACAGTTTCAACCTCTGGTCAGGGAAGATTCCACATGCTACAGAGCAACTAAGCTAGTGAGCCACAACTACTGAGCCTAGGCTCCAGAGCCCATGAGCTGCAACTACTGAGCCTGCACGCTCCTATGCTCCACAACAACAGAAGCCACAGAATGAAGAGACTGCACATCACAACTAGAGAGTAGCCCCTGCTCACCACAAGGAGAGAAAACCCATGTGCAGCAACAAAGACCCAGCAGTAGATGAACCACCTATTTACGAAGCAAGAATGTCGAAATACAAAAGTAGTAAAATCATCATAAGCAGTTAACGTACAACATGTAAAGATGTAAAATGTGATGCCAAAAACTATAAACAGGGGACTACCGGGTGGTCCAGTGGTTAGGATTCTGTGCTTTCACTACCCAGGGCCCACATTCAATTCCTGGTCATAGAACTAAAATTCCCATAAGCTGTGTGGCATGATAAATAAATAAATACAATAAATGTTGCATGGGGAAATTAAAGCGCGTGGTTGTTAAACTGAATTTGAATTTAAGAAATCAACTTAAAATTATCTTGCATATGTATTGATTGATATTTATAAACTAGTAATGTGATAGGAGTTTGGTGGGGGCGTGTGGGGGAGGGTTGTGTTTTAGTTTTCCTTAGGCCTGAGTTGGATTTTCGGTCATTAGCAACTGAAGGAATCTTACCTGACACAGGCCTTCATTTTAGACAACAAGTATGACTAGGTATTAGATATACAATAACAAAAATATACTACTTCTAACTTCAGAGAGTTTAAAACCTAGATAAAGAGATAAACAAGAAAATAGTATTTTAAGTGTTGAGAGGAAAAATTCAGAAGGCTCTTTTGAGCACATATAAGTTCTAGATAGCATCTGTTCTCAGCATCACGTGAAGATGAGGTTATCATCAAGATGTTCATTTGATATGAGGTGGTGAAAATTGGATGGAATTTAACTCTATTTTTAATCCAGTTAAAATTTTGTGGAATTCTGGGAGCATCATTGGCCCAGCCATTGACTGAGACTCAGAATCTAAGTTCCCCACTGATGGTAAGATATTGGCTACTTTGAGTAGCCTCAAAACAGTGAGTTTTATGTTGGTAAACCTAAAGACAGTTTTATCATTAGATATCCACAGTGTTCTAAAGTCCCTTCAAGAAGACTTAGAAATATTGCAAGAAAAAAGGAGGAGTGTAATATTAGTTTCATATTCTAACCTTCATCGAGTTCAAATGTCCTCCTTTCACAAAGAATTGAGGGAGAAAAGACTTAGTATAAAGCTACAGTAGTTAAGATGGTGGTATTTGTGAAAGACTAGACAAATAGATCAATGGAACAGAATAGCAAGCCCAAAAATAGATCCATATTAATAGAGTCAACTGATCTTTGACAAAAGAGAAAAGGCAATGTAATGGAGCAAAGATAGTCTGAAACAATTGGCCATTCACATGAAAAAAAGTGAATCTAGACACAACTTACAACATTCACAAAATTAACTCAAAGTAGATCACAGACCTAAATGTAAAGTACAAAATTATAAACATCCTAGAAGATAATACAGGAGAAAATCTAGACGACCCTAGGTAGGGTAATAACTTTTTAAATTCAATACCAAAGGCACGATCCATGAAAGAAAGAATTAATCAGTTGGACTTCATTAAAATAAAAAACGTCTGTCTGCAAAAGGCAATGTCAAGGGAATGAGAAGATAAACTGCAGAACAAGACTGTTATCCAAAAATTTAGAAAGAACCCTTAAAATTCAATGATAAGAAAACAACCCAATTTTTAAAAATGGGCCAAAGATCTTAATAGACAGTTCACCAAAGAAGATATAAAGAAGGCAAATAAACATATAAAAAGATGTTCAATATGTATATTATCAGGGGAATATAAATTAAAATGAGATAGTCCTACACACTTACTAAATTGGCCAAAGTCTGGAAAACTGACAAAACCAAATACTGATGACAATGTGGAGTGACAAGAACTCATCACTGATGGGAAAGCAAAATGGCACAGCCACTTTAGAAGACAGTTTTGTGGTTTCTCACAAAATTAATAGTATATCTTGATATTCACCCAAAGGACTTGAACCTATGTTCACCCTTAAACCTGCACACGGATGTTTACAGAAGCTCTATTCATAACTGCTAAAACTTGGAAGCAACGAAGTTGTCTTTCAGTAGATAAATGAGTAAATAGAGTGTAGTACATTCAGACAATGGACTGTTTTTCAGTGCTAAAAAGGAAATGAGTTATCAAGCCCTAAAAAGACATGTAGGAACATTCAATGCATATTACTAAGTGAAAGAAACCCATCTTAAAAGGCTACATACTGTTATAATTCCAGTTATATGACACTCTGGAAAAGGCAAAACTGTGAAGACAGTCAAAATAATCAGTGGCTAGGGGTTGACGGTGAAGGTATGAATACAATCTTTAACACCATGAAAACAGTCTGAATAATATGATTATGATGGATACATGTTATTATATATTTGTCCAAACCTATATAATGTACAACAGCAAGAATGAACCCTAATGTAAGCTATGGACTTTGGGTGATTATGATGTGTCAATATAGCTTCATCAGTTGGTAACAGATGTACTGTCTGGTGAGGGATATTGATAAAGGAGGTTATACACATGTTGGGGCAGAGGTGTACAGAAAATATCTATACTTTCAATTTTGCTGTGAACATAAAACTGCTCTAAAAATGTCTTAAAAATGAAATTAAGAATAAAAAAAGTGAGATATAATTAACAGGGTGATTAAGAATCCTGGTTATAGAGCTTGACTGATTCCATTCACATTATAGTTTTGCCACTCACCAGGTATGAAACCTAGAGCAAAGTCGTTAACCTCTCAGTGCCTCAGTTTCCTCATCTTTTAAATGGGGATAATAGTAGCTGTCTCATAGGGTTGTTGTGACTAAAAAGGTAACATATGGAAAGCACTGTGAACAATTCCTGGCATATAAGAAATCCTAAAAAAAGTGTAGCTGTGGTTTTCATATTAGTTGAAATGTTAGGGTCATCACAGTAATAGTTGGATTCTGTAAATTTTCAGCATTTAGAATTTCTGCCAACACCTTGATCCCTACAAATCCAATAATAAAAAAAAAACTCTTACTAGAGATGCCCAGTATATTTGTCAGTGGATATTGAATGTTACTATCTCACTAAGAATGTGCTAATGAAAATTCAGCAAAACAAGTCTTTTCACAACTTATACAAATGTGCTACAAACACCCAGAAAAAAAATCTAACCACATTTTGTACTGGATTTCGTGTCTTTATTTTAGAATATCTAGGCACCATCCTGCCTAGAGGCAGGACCTTAAAAATACTTAAAAATACTAGGAGGGGTGAAGGAAACTTGAAAGCCCATGCATTAAATGTGTTTCCATTTGTTTCACAGGAAGCTGACCTCAGATTCCAGCATGTGTGTATAACCGTCTCAGATACCTGAAGGTAAACAAAGCAGATAGCTAGCCCTGCCTATTGAACCAACATGAAAGTTCCAATCAAAAAGATCTCATCAGATGTTCACATATTCAAGTTTACCACATCCTATAATGTGTTGACATGTTTACCATGATTTGCTAAGAGGCAGAGAAGACTTTTCCCCACTTAACAGGAGGCTTCTATAATCAGGTTCTTGGAGGCTTATAGCAGTTCAAGCAGGTGAGTGACAAATATGATTACAATAGAAAATGCAGTTAGATCAGCTTCTCCTACTCAACCCTCCCCTATAAAATATCTCACATTAAATTGAAAAAATTATAAATTTCAGAAAATATTCACAGCCCAGTGACACATCTTCAAGCTTTTGTTAACAGACACCTAATATTGCCTTGCTTCATACGACTTGAAGATTGAAGAACCTGAATGCTTTTCCTTTTCACTATCATCTGATGCGGTCATCCTACAGTAGTTGGGGCAGGAAAGAATTCATGAAATGGAAGACAATGTATATGATATTATAGAAAAGGAAATGAACTGCAGTTAAGACACTTGGTTTTGAGACAAACCATTATTTTGTCAGTTTTTACAAAATGAAAGCAATGGTTTTTCACAGGTAAGTAGGATTTTCCATTGACTTTCACACACACACCTATATATATATATATATATATATATACTATTTATTTATTTGGCTCCTTTAGTTGCAGCATGTCAGATCTAGTTGCCTGACCAAGGGCTGAAACCAGGCCCCCTGGTGGCTCAGATGGTAAAGAATCAGCCTGCAATGCAGGAGACCTGGGTTCAATACCTGGATGGGGAAGATCCCCTGAAGAAAGGAATGACTCCCCACTCTACTATTCTTGCCTGGGAAATCCCAAGGACAGAAGGGCCTAGAGGCTCAGTCCATGGGGTCCCAAAGAGTTGGACACAACTGAGCAGCTAACAAGCACGCATGCACCAACACACACACACACACACACACAGATAATCTAAGTTCTATAAAGCTCAAATTATATTTCCAGTATAATTTCCAGGTCAGGAATGCCGAAGAAATATGCTACCCACAGCCCTCATGAGCCAATGCTGAGTGTCTTGTTCATTCTGCCTTTGAGTACTGCTTTGTCACTTGATGTCTGTCCTACTTGGAAGCCAAGTCTGTGCCATCATAGCCTCCAGTTATCAGTGAAATAAGCCCTAATTCTCCTTTGGAATTGCTCATCTACATGTAATGCTTGCCCCTCCTACTCGGGTGCATGGGGCTCTGAGAGGCTGTCCTTGGACTTCTCAATCAGACATCTTCAGCATGGTCAATCTACCACTCAGGCACAATGATTGATTGTGGGCTTCGCCATACTTTGCAGTTTGGTCCCACCCTATGGAGTAATACCATGGGCCCATCTGTTCCGAGATCCCCACACACTTGACTGAACTTTCTTTCGACCTCCCTCTGAGGTTTAGACTCTAAAGAAAGGAAATAAGCAGGCCCTTTCTGACCACTAGTGCTCCAGCAGTTCCCTCTCAGAAATCTTCCCATCAGCTGGTTAGACTCTCATAGCGTTTGTTGTTGTTGTTGAGTCACTAAATTGTGTTCGGCTCTTTGCGATCCCATGAACTGCAGCACGCTAGGCTTCCCTGCCCTTTGCTATCTCCCTGAGTTTGCTCAAATTCATGTCCAATAGCCTTTAAACAACAAAAAAAAAGAACTACATCTTTCTACATTTTTGCCAACTCAATACTGCAGTATTTGGCAAATAGTAACCACCAATAGCTAGTAGTTAACGTAGAAGAGGTATGAAAAAAAATGCATGTACCTTAAAGTTTTGGGTGAATGAGTAATTTGAGTTGAAATTACTTGATAAGAAGGTTAGTGGATATTGTAGGTTGAATAATGGGCCACCAAGGGGTATAGGTCTTAATTTCCAGAATCTGTAACTATTACCTTACATGTTAGAAGGAATTTTGTATGCTTGATTAAATCAAGAATCTTGAGAGAATCATGGACTATTGAGGTATATCTGGTGTAACCATAGGTGTCCTTATAAAAAGGAGGCAGGAAATCAAAACCTTTCCCTGGTGGTTCAGTAGTAAAGAATTTCTCTGCCAATGCAGGAGACCTGGGTTCGATCCCTGCATCAGGAAGATCCCTCGGAGAAGGAAATGGCAACCCACTCCAATATTCTTGCCTTGGAAATCCCATGCACAGAGGAGCCTGGTGGGCTACAGTCTATGGGGTCACAAAGAATCGGACATGACTTAGCACCTGATCAACAAGAGGAGATCAAAGAGACATGAGGAGATATAAAAGCAGAAGCAAGACAGTTATCATGAGTCAAGGCATGTAGGCAACCACATGAAACCAAGAAGGGCAAGGAAATGGATTCTCCCCTCAGAGACATCAGCCCCTTCAACACCTTGACTTTACCACAAAGACCCATTTTGTACTTCTGGCATCCAGGACTGTAAAATCATACATATGTGTCATTTTAAATCACTAAATTTATGGTAATTTGTTACAGTAGTAACAAGAAAGTTAATACCAAGGATACGAAACAAAAATCAAGGTATTACCATTTTGAAAAACAATTTGGCAGTTTATTATACAGTTAAGTGTATATTTGTTATAGGACCCAGAAATTCCATTCTAGAGGCTTGCCCAAGAAATGTGAAAACACAGTCTTATACACCAGTATTCATTTTTATTCATAACAGACAAAAACTGATAATGACCCGTATGTCCATCAACAGGTGAATGGATAGACAAGATTGTGATGTATTCATGTACTGAAATGTGATAACACAGCAATAAACAGAAATGAACTACCAATAGTCACACCAACATGCATGAATCTCTAAAACATTTTGCAGGCTGAAGCCAGGAGCCAAATGTATATGCTATATATTTCTTCTTTTAAAAGTTCTATGAAAGGAAAATTAATCTATAGTGACAGAGATCAGGTCATTGGCTGCTTAGGGTTGTGGGGAGTGTTGCCTGTGAAGGGGCATAAGGTGGGATGAAGAAAATATCTTATATTTTGATCATTGTGGTGGATACACAGGTGTGAAAACGTACCAAAGCTCATCAAACTGGTGCTGACAGGACTTCCCTGGTGGTCCAGTGGTTAAGAATCTGCCTGCCAATGCAAGGGACACAGGATTGAATCCCTAGTCTGGGAATATTCCACATGCCACTGGCAATTAAACCCATGTGCCATAACTACTGAAGTCTGTACTCTAGAGTCCGTGCTTGGCAACAAGAGAAGCCACCACCTGGTAAACTGTAATTTATCAGGTAAGTATTTGTTCATGTAGTTTCCCAGTGTTATTTTCCGGAAACCAGATGGAAACATTTAGAATCCACATGAATTTAGAGCACTAATGTAGACCAATGTCCCTCACATTTTTAAAGTCTTGAACAACACTGTTTTGTCAGCACCATTTTTTTTTTAGAGTTAAATTTTTTTAATATTTATTTATTTATTGGCCGCACTGGGTCTTCGTTGCTATGAACTGGCTTTCTCTAGCTCTGGCGAGCAGAGGCTCCTCTCTAGCTGAAGTGCACGGGTTTCTCACCGTGATGCTTCTCTGGTGCCGAGCACGGGCTCTGGGGCATCGGCTTCAGCAGTCGTGGCTCATGGGCTTAGTGGCCCGGTGGCGTGTGTCATCTTCCCAGACGAGGGACTGGACCTCTGTCTCCTGCATTGGCAGGCGGACTCTTAACCACCGGCCCACTAGGGAAGTCCTGTCAGCGCCAATTTGATGAGCTTTGGTACATTTTCACATGTCATTTTCATAGGGTGGCTTCCCTGGTGACTCAAATGGTACAGAATCTGCCTGCAACGCAGGAGACCCGGGTTCGATTCCTGGGTCGGGAAGATCCCCTGGCGAAGAGAATGGCTACCCACTTCGGTATTCTTGCCTGGAGAATCCCATGGACAGTCCACGGGGTCGCAAACAGTCGCAAAGAGTCTGACATGACTGAACGACTAAAACACACACACACACACACACACACACATAATTATGAAACTTAAGATGTTGCTACTCAAAATATAACAAAGAGTTACTGTTTTTAAAAGCATCCCTTTTTTAGAGGAGACATTGTTCCTTTGAGGAAGCCCTATATTTTAGCTTGAACCATGTGAAATTACCCTCTGTGTCAGTTAAGTTTTTTTTTTTAATATCCTTGAGTGAATATCCTCTTCCAATGCATATTTTAAAAATTGTAATATAATGACTGTCTTTGTTTTAGTCTCTGTCAATTGAGTTTCAAATATAGTATATATTTTTAAAGTATTTTTATATACAAAATGCTGTCGGTTTAAAACACCCTGCATATATTTACATTCCAAATCAGTGTCACTTTTATCATATGTTACCATCGTGAAGTGTTTCTTCTGTAATGCATTTAAAAAGAGCAAAAACAGGGTATTCTTAAGCAAACAGACTCTGACAAGCTGCTTTGCAAAGCTGCCTTAAGTGCATGTTTCTTATTTCTTCAGGTATCTGTAATTACCTAAAAGCATGGTGGAGGACAGGGAAGCCTGGCGTGCTGCAGTCCGTGGGGTCGTGAGGAGTCAGACATGACTTGGCGACTGAAAAACAGCAACAAAATCTAGAGATGAGATTTGACCCAATTCAGGTCCTTCCTTCTAGCATTCATGTCTTTAGATATTGACTAAAATAATGAGCTTTTTATGTTTGGAAACTGCTGTTCTAGGATTGAGTCGAGGTGATAGGGGTAAGATGAGAATCCATTGTAAAAACGAATTTAAAATTCAGAGTATATACATGTGCTATCCACTTTTGTTTGGTGGCATCAGCCATAATTGACCTGTAGAGAGGAGAGTTCTGAGGAAAATCTATAATATTCATGTCCCTGGCTTTCTCTATCAACTAGCATAGAAATAAAAGAATTTAGATGGACTATTTCAATTCTTTTGGGAGAACATATACCGAAAGCATAGTCCAAGGAATCGTTTTCCTTTGACTGAAAGGGGCTTAAGTCTAAGTTTACAATCAAGAAAATAAAGAAGGTCTGTAAAAGAAGAATATAAAAATGATTTATCTTATTAAGATGGGGGTTGGAGGCCTGCAAGAAAGCCCTATTAAATTCTGTTTTTCAGTATAGACTACTAACTACATTACTGAAAAGGAAACAAAGAGAGATGGTACTACAGAACGTGTATTTTCCCCCTGGATATTTAGGAAGTATCCAAAATACATTCTTCATTCTTAAACTCTGCAGAAAAATGAAAATGTCATTCATATTTTGACCTTACATTTTTTTCTGTAGGAACCCTTAGATAGTGTTTCCTAGAATTTTCAAAGTATTTCTCATCAAAGTAATGAATTTCCTTTCACACATCACACTCCCATTCTTCTTCATGGTTCTTCCTTTGCCATTAAACCCAAACTTCCAAATCCACTACAACTTCAAGATAACAAAAGACACAATTCTTCAGCATGCTTTCATATTTTTTTTTCTGGTTTAGCTAAGACTACATATAATCCAATGACTGAAATATCTATTTGGGAATGAGGAGACATATTTCAAATACTTCTTTCCTGAGATGAAAATAAAACCCTCTTGAATTGTGTGTTCCCCCTTAAACAGTCTTACTTTTAACCTTCTGTTTGCCAGATGGTGGAACTGAATATCCACTTAATATGAACATGGTACCTAGATAGGTTAGATTAAGCCATAACAAGAAATAAAGCAGTAATGTCATTTCTCCATGCTTTCAAAAACAAAAAAAAAAGTATGCTTTTTATTTTTTCCTCATTTGTCTGACTCTGAGACAGTGAATACTGATTATAAAAGACACATTGGTGCACCCAACTTCAGTCCATTTTATCCATCTGGGTAGAGAAAGTGTGACAGGCGTGCGTGGGTGTGGGTGTGTGTTGTGAGAATGTATAAGCAGGAATCCAGGCTTGAGAGCGCAAGAAAGTGAGAGCGAGAAAATGGACTGTGAAAATTTAAGTCTATCCCAAATCCTGATTAACAAGCCTGTTGTTTAATCTTCATTTATCTTAACTCATTTTGTAGTCAGGGCACATGGGCGTCATTTTCCTCAAGGAAGCTTTCTCTGATTAGAAATGCAGAACCAATAGAATTGTGGGCTATTATTTGAAATGCTGCCCTGGTCGTTATTTTTGGATGCCTGTCAGTAAACACAGGTATTAATGCGAAGGTCTCCAGTGTAATAACTAAAACAAATATAGAAAGCAAAAATCACCATCACAATCACTCTGGTAATGAGGACAGATAAACCCAGAGCTGCAAATCCCCTTTTCAGTGCTTTGACTGCAGACTCCGACCCTTACCTTGAGCTAGACTACTTTTATTAACTTTACCTTTTTAATACCTCCCCCCCACAAACTACCACTGTTGGCCTTATTTTGGTTTGCCCCTTGATTTATCTTTCATATCCTGCTTATTTTATTTTATCTAATATCTTGCCTTCTAATGTCTTCTGAAATTCATATTATCATTTATATCAACTACTACAACTTCTCTTAATTTTCTTTTTACAAAAGCTAAGGCTTCCTTTTTCCTTAAAAGCACACTTCTTAAAATCTTATGATTAGTGGACACTTTAATTCTTTTAGTGAAGTAAATTATATTGCCCGATGCTCCTTGGATTAACCTGCTTCTCATCTAGGGGAAGTATGGGTTGACCAAAAAGTCTGTTCAGGTTGTCTAGTAACATCTGAAGAAAAAACCCAATCGAACTTCCTGGCCAACCCAATACATGAAACTAATTGGCCTATAAAAATACTCATGGAGAGGAAAATGACATTTGTTAACCAACAACCTAGAATCAGTGACATTTATAAATTTAAGTATGGGTAGGGGACTTTTTACAAAATTCTTTTCATTGGTATTATCTAATTCTTGCATCTAATGAGATTATTATAATCTCATTTCACAAGGGTCAAACCACAACTTACAGAAGTTGAGCCCTTTGTTCAAGGTCACACAAGTAGCAAGTGGCAGAGAGGGCCTTAGCCCAGTTTCTCTATCGGCAAATCCCATACCTTTCCAACAGAAAACCTTGGGAAGAGCAGCCCAGGTCTTCAAAGTAAAGGCCAGCTATATACATAAGTTAAGCTAAAGAGGATTTTTGTAAAACATATGTTTTAATTTAATGCCTTTACTTGCATAAATTATGTTTCGCTGACATCAGCTTCTCCTTATTTTCGATGTCAGCTGACCTTCAAGTCAAATTAAACCTGGTTCCTATTTTTTGTAATAATGTTTTATTGAAGGAAATAGCCTTACCTGTTTGTTCATGTATGTCTAGGGCTGTCTTTGTACTACGAAGGCAGAGCTAAATGACTGAAACAGGGACCATATGGTTCAGAAAGCCTGAAAAGTTTATTATCTGGACTTTCTCAAAAAATGTTTGTTGACCTCTGTCTTAGATTTTTTACTCCTGTTCATCCTTAACAATCTTTAGATAAATGAGAATAGACAGTAGTCAGCAAAGTATAATTTCCTTAGAGGTAAACTCTGTCTATGTATAGCTGTCAAATTAACCTTTCTAAAGTCGTTTTTGAGTAACATCAAGGTCCAGTCACGCTGTAGTCGACCGATTCTATCCCAGGCTACTCTTAATTAGCTATTGAATATCAACACTAATGGAACAATTAAGATCGTGGTCCAGTTATTTCAGATATATAACTTCCAGTCATAAAAAAAAAAATTTTTTTGTGTGTTTCCAGTTTGTTTCAACAGGCAGTTTTCTGATATTGGATAGTCTTCCCCAAATGAGAGTTCATTGATTCACTTAAGAAAGAAAAATGTTGAGAAATGTTTCTGTTTTACAAAGATGAAATCTGTTAGATGCTCACTGCCTTGTCTCAATAGTAACTAAACAATATGATGTGACAGATGTTTGAGAAATTCATGTACTAATTATATATCTCCATTTTTAACTTCTCAATTCTAGAAACTACTAGTCCTGAGAAGCTGCTGGTTTTTTTTTTTTTTCTTCGTCTCTGATGGACACCAAGGGATAAATAACAAGAATATTCAGTTTAAACACTAAAAATAAATTCACAATCATTATTTCCCCCTTAAATAACTTAAGTGCTTATCACAAGAGTGTATTAAATTCTTTTTGGAAATTCCACTTTCATCAAGAACTCCTCTCTACAAAATGAGTTTCATAAATTCACTCTCTGCTGAATCTATCCATTAGAAATTCCTTTGATTGTCTTTGTTTTGCTTCTTCTAAGACAGTTGCCTAGTTTTCATAAACAAAAGAGAACCTTAAGGATTTTTAAGGTTTTCTCTCTCCTTTCAAACTTTGCCATTCTATATTGGAGTTTATGTCTTTTTAGTCTACATTTATGTGGCTTGTTCCTGTTTAGAAGCTAAGTCCTACTTTTTTATGACCCCCATGGACTGTAGCTAGCCATACTCTTCTGTCCATGGGATTTCCCAGGCAAGAATAATGGAGTGGTTAGCCACTTCCTTCTTCAGGTGTCTCCTGCCGCATCTCCTCCACTGCAGGCTGGTTCTTTAACACTGAGCCACCAAGGAAGTCCCAGCATTGCCATTTTTCTTGGTTGTTTCTGATGTCTTACTTTAGTGCTTTATTTTTCATTATATTCTTGCATATTGTGATCCAATCTATAAATATTAAGAACAGGTACATTTGCACCATAATTTTCTGAAAAAGAGGATACTGTGTTATATTTTGTTTCCTTTCCATTCCTGGTGACTGTCAGAACTTCATCTGCCTTTAAGAGATTCAACACAGTCCTCAGAGAAGAGTCCACAGTAACCCCTGAGGAGTAATGTTAGATACAAGTCCATTACTCTCCAAGCAGAGTTTGGATTATTTGCTTCCTAAACATATGGTTCAGCAGGTAAAGGATTCGTCTGCAACACAGGAGATATGGGTTCGATTCCTGGGTCGAGGAGATTCCCCTGGAAGAGGGCATGGCAACCCACTCCAATATTCTTGCTGGGATAAACCTATGAACAGAATAGCCTGGTGGGCTATGGTCTGTCAGGTCGCAAAGAGTCAGATAAAACTGAAGCGACTGAGCGCAAACACATTGGTTCATTATCTTAATCTTATTCTCTGTGAGATTCGTATGTCAATTTTCTTTCCACTATCACAACTTTATGAGGTCTTCCTGCAGTTTGTCCCCATCAACTTGAAATTTTATTAATGAGAAGAGCTTAGTGTTACTGGCAAACTTGGGAATTTCATTGTGAACACTTTCTTTACCACATCATTTATAAAGCTGGTAGTAAGATCAGCCTCTGAGCTAATTCCTAATATTAAGTGCTTGAATAAACTAAAATAATGTATGGAGAAGAATTCAAACCTATAATTGCTATTTCAGTGCAAGAGATGGTTTTGAGTGAAGGTAATTTAGAAAACAAATGAATTAAATCAACTGCTATAAAAGCTAGAACAATAATTAAAGACACCCTTAACTATTCATAGTCAGACCCAGTGGGAAATTACTGCCTTTTTTTATAAAAAAACAAAGAGGGTAAGTCTACCCTGTGTAGACTGGAGAGTCCCTTACTCCTAAACCATCACCAAGACATAAGATATGGATGCTATTATCCCCGAACATTGAGGGACAATTATGAACATGAAATCTTTTCCATCATATCCATGAGCATGAAAGACAATGGACGAAAACATTTCAAAAAGATTTTATTTAATGCCAAAGGCAGCAACAACTAACAAAGATACACAGAAAGAAATGGAATCTAGAGGATCTGGACTATGAATTTTGAAAAAGAAAAAAAAACCAAACATTTTCCAGAGCTTAAGTTCTCATCCTATCCAGATACTGGCTGGCTTCCAAGAGAGGCGTTGTCTTTAGCACCCAGCACTCAATAACCTAAGCCTTCAAATTCAGTTCCCTTCCAAATTCAGTTTTCTTTCCCTGTCAATTGAACCATTCAAAACAGAATGTACTTTGTGATCTATGAAACCCTGATTTCACTCCTGTAAAGTAAATCACAACAGGATAATCATCATCTCGAGATCACAAGACAATTCCAACTTTGGTACCAGAGATACACACATCAGGAGTAAAGAGAAGCAATTTCCCTACAAGGATCAATTTGATGAACTGAAACTTGTGTTAAAACTTAATATTAATACGCAATTGCTACTTCACTAATACACATCATTGACTCAAAGTCAGGGCAACATAAAGGAAATCTTGACTGGACCCATGGAGAGCAATAGGTGAAGATATATCCAACCCCTCTGGGATTTGGAAAAACTCAAAGCAACTTCATTTGAATTTGGTGAAATAAAAGCAAACACTTGCTTAGCCATACCAGGCCAACAGTTAAGGTTGATGGGATGAATTTAGCAACTCTATTTTGAATATTTTCTGGGTAATATGTAAAGCAGAGCTCTGTGCCACTTTCAGTTCATCCTTCGTGTCAGCCGAAGCTGTGCTGGACAGATTCTGTGTCGGCTACAAGGATCCGCAGCCCTCTCAAGGCCCCGCTGTATTACTCCACCTTTCCTCATTCTGCCTGCACAAGGGGCAGCCCAGAAGCTGGCAGTGAGTTAATCCTCCCAAGACAGCCCTCAATTAATTGAGGAGGAGAATCACTAGACAGCTGACCCGGCCCCTTGGTCTCGCATCCTCTGGAGGGAAAACTCTGACTGCGTTCTCTGTGGTTCCTCCAGAGGATCCTCAGCAGAATGAGTTCCAGTGGCACAGAGCAGAAACTAGCTTGGGAATACTGATGCCCTCTGTGGAATTTTCCTCCTTCCCTGCCTCATTTTCCTAGCTTCTAGCCAGGACCTCTCACCATCCGTAGTCAAATAAACTAGCAGCAACCTTATCTCAGTCTCAGCTTTAAGGGAGCCCAAATTAGCACAGGATCTGTATATCAGATTTATTAACACACTTGTCGTCAAATAGTCAGGTAAAATAGATTTTAATTCCATCAAAAATTAAAATAATTTTTTAATACCTGAATAAAAAGGCAATTTGTCATGGTAACAACAGACAATGTTAACCATGTACGGCATGAATGTTATTAACAAATAAAAGAAAAATACTTTTTATCTATTAAGAATGTCCAAAAAAGTGGATTTTGTGAGGAAATAAAATTATAGAAGAATGACTAAAAAGTACATCACAGTTATAACAAAGTTGTGAAATAGATGCCTGATTTTGTGGAAAATGCAAATCTAACTGTAGATGTAAGATTTGGGGAAAAGGAACTACATTCACAACAGGAAGTTACATAACATGGCAGTTGTCGTCATTTGTAAGTAACTACATACAAAAAGGAAGATCTGTTTTAGGAAATTTCAAACTGTTTCTATGATTTGAAGGTAGGACAATGTTGGGGTGAAAATAATATATAATACCCTTCTTTTCGTAACCACGTTTGGACTAATTAGAGAAAAACAGGGACTTCCTCTGTGGTGCAGCGCATAATAATCCGCCTGCCAACGCAGGGAACACAGGTTCGATCCCAGATCTGGGAAGATTCCACATGCTGTGGAGCAGCTGAGCGCATGCACCGTAACTCTTGAGCCTGTGCTCTAGAGCCTGGAAGCCACAACTAATATTTTGGAAAGAAAAGTGCCTAGAGCCAGTGTTCTGCACCAAAAGAGGCCACTGCAGGGAGAAACCCTCAATCGGCAGCTGCAGAGTTAGCCACCACTCACTACAACTAGAGCAAGCTCAGGCAGAGCAACTGAGACCCAGCCTAGCCAAAAATAAACATGAAATAAATTCTTAAAAAATTAAAAATTATTCATGGGAATCAAGCAGATAGAAATAAAAATATCACTTTAATCCCTTAGACTGGGCTATAGGCCAGGGCCTTTCTTCATATGTACTCAACTAATTTCAGGGAATAATTTACCCTACAGGCATCCCTGCGTGGAGAGACCTACCCCTGTAAAACTTACTCCAGGAAGAGTCAAACTGTATATGTGTTCTTTTTTCCTTTACAGCTAGATCCCAAGAGAAATGGGAGTTGAGAGGAATAAATTATGTTTGCTTAGTTTCTCCTTCCAAACTCAACTATCAGATAAGTCACTCTTTCCTCTCTAGGAGAGGGGTAAGGGCGTTGGCAGAGGGCATGAATGTTGCACTAATTAAATGCTTTCCACATGGAATGAAACTTTAGGAATGAGGAGAAGGCAAAATACCCAACCCCAACCGATTCAGAAGAAGTTTTTCTGAATCTGTCAAGTCTGAACTATCAGACGTGACAGGCCAATCTCCTATAACCCTTACCATTGTCTACTTCTAGTTCCTGAGAGAAAAAGAAAGTATATGATATGGTGAGTATACTGGCCACTTGTAAGTCAAGAATGAGTTATTCTGAGTTCTTTCATTTGAATTTGAATTCCTGGGTAGCCAGAAATACAAGGATTTCCAAGGATAACCCTCAACCAAATGGAGAGAGTCACTGGATAAAAGTTTAGGCTTCCTGTAGCAATATTTTAGAAAGAAAAGTTTATGTATATTTTACATAATTCTGCAGAGGATCTTCAGTAGGATTGGGCTTTAGTCACCTAGCAGTAACCAGTTCAATAATATACCCAGTAGTCAAGAAACTCATTTTTTATTATTGACCAATAGTTAATGTTATCTAGTTTTAATAATGACTATTAAAAGATAATCCAGAAATTCTATCATTAGAATCTTAATATTACTATATTACAATCGATTATAGTAGAATCTCTTAATGCTTAAGTAATATTAGAATCTATTAATGCCTTGTACAAAGTAACAGTGATCTGAATTGTGGCTCAGCTGGTAAAGAATCCACCTGCCATGAGAAGACCTGGGTGTGAACCCTAAGTTAGGAAGATCCCCCGAAGAAGAGAAAGGCTACCCACTCCAGTGTTCTGGCCTGGAGAATTCCATGGACTGTGTGGTCCATTGGGTATCAAAGAGTCAGACACAGCTGAGTGACTTTCACCACCATACACTGAAACCAGCTAATTATTTTCTGGTATTTTAAGTTCTTACATCTTTTTTCTTTATTATTCTTTTCTTATCCTAATTCCTGTTCTTCTTCTTCCTAAATAAAGTTTATAGTGAGGTTAGCAAACATATATTCCTAGTAGAAATCTCAACAGAATGAAAAACTGGTGTCTCTAGTCCAAGAAGCAAACTCTGGATTATCTACCAACAGATTCCTGATAGGGACATAGAACAAGAATGCAGAGAAGCTTCATTTCTCTGGCATTATCATTGTTGGTGTATTAACAATCTGTTGCCACATAACAAATTATTCAAAAGCTTAGTGGCTTTTGACATCACCATTTATTATCCTAGTTCCTGAGGGTCAGGAATCTGGGCATGGTTCAGTGGTCCTGTGGCTCAGCGTCTCTCATGAGGCTGCAGTCAAGGCAATCATCAAGGATACAGTCAATACAAGGCTCAACTGAATGAGTTCCCATGTCCATTCATTGTTCTGTTTGTAGAATTCAGTTTCTCCTATTGTAAGACAGAGAGTCTCAGTTCTTCACTGGCTGTTAACTAGAAGGCGCCTGTGGTTTCCTGGTACATAGGCTTCTCCAGAGAGAAATTTGCAACTGAGGCAGCTAGCCTCATTAGAGAAAGCAAACCAATAAAGCCAGAAAGGGACAATAATGATGTAAGTCAGTCTTTTCAAAACATAATCTAAGAAGTAATATCACATCACTTTTGCATGTTCTCTTCATTAGATGTGAGTAACCTAGTAAGGCCCTCCCTCAAAGGAAGTGGGTCACACTAGGATATGAATGCCAGGAGGCAAGGGTCATCCTAGAAGGCTACCTACGACAACTGGAAATTTATTGATATCTTAGCTATTTCACCATAATTAAAAATCTCATCACTCAGCTAAAGAGTTAATTATGTGAAGGTAAATCTCCTTCATAGAACATTTGGCTTATCTGTCATCTCCATATACACAGATAAAGCTTTTTTCTACTTTGTTACTGTGTTTGCCTACTGGTTGTACATCAGTACAATGGGTAACCACCAGGACTGGTTATTTGTTTAATTACTGTTCTCTGTATTCACTATTCTCTATTTACTTAGAGAGAAACAGACAACTATATTTTGTGAAAATTCATATGTATAATAAACGAAGCAAAGTTTTTCTCTACTTATTAAAAAAATTTTTTAAATCCTATTCTGCTATATTCTCATGATCTTTTTGTTTCCAAGCTTTCCATAGTTATAACTTTTGGCATGTCATTATGAATTCATGGGCTTTCACACATTCAATTTATGGTTAATTAACAGCTATTATTATTGTGTTTTGAAGCTCAGATTTTCATAATTTGAACTTCATTAGTTTATTTATCCTTTTAGTCATCATCCCATGATGTTCCTAAAAACATTTTACTCTCTAACAAAAGTTATATGTTTTAGACCTGTTGCTTCTAATCCTGACTTTTTACTGCTTAAAAGCCACTGTCAAAGGAGGTGTGATTTCTTTCAGTGGCAAAGGCTGTCAGAAACAAAATTCTAAGCATTAGAGGTACATACATTTATGCTGTTGTAGGAAAGAGTGCTAATATTGTTACTAAATTTTACAGAAAGATATGGGAAAAGTTTTCCTTTTTAGAGTCAAGTTTCAAATTGATTTTTCCAACTTAACACCATTTTAAACATTATGTTGTGGATCTCACTTCTTTTAAACAAAGGTTTGCAAAGCTCTAAGATCTCTCATTACATAAAAGGCAACCAGGCAGGTAAACCTCACCTGTCTCCTAAAAAAGGACATGAATAAGTCCTTGATTTAGCCTAAGCAGCCAGGTCTACAGACTTTAAAAATTAAACTCATTTCTGGTCAGTAGTGACTGTTGGGCAATCTTTATATGCCCCTCTCTGTTTCTCATAGTTTTGTGCATTCCATTATTTAACTTGTGTTTTTGCAGCTTCCCTGATCTATCATGCAAAGACTCTGTTATTCTAAACCCTTGCCTGTTCAAAAATTCTTGTATGTGAAGAAAGAAGTCTATATGGAACTTCTCCAACCCCACAAATCATTGCTGATATTGTGGAGCACATCTACTCTCTGCAGCCCTTCTTCTAAATATAGATGAATATACCACTTTCTGTAATTTCTACCACCTCTTTTACCATCAGTCTGCTCCTCACTCTACACTTTAAAAGATGTGACTGTTACATGAACGGAAGTTAGAACAAAATACATATGCATTTTCAGACATGTGTGAGTGCATGTGTGTGTGTGATGTTTTTTACATACATTCTAGGGCAAACATTACTGTTTGGCTAATTCAGTATCTACTTCTATTCCCCTCCTCTATAATTGTTTACCATTATAGTTGAAAAAGAAATAGTCATCACCAGTTCAGTTAGGCCATGTGCCACTATTTTGGGCAGAAATGTAAGTTACTAAATCTGGATGAGGGCTTCCCGGGTGGCTAAGTGGTACAGATTCCACCAGCCAATGAAGAAGACATGGGTTCAGTTCTTGGGTTGAGAAGATCCCCTGGAGAAGGAAATGGCAACTCACTCCAGTATTCTTGCCTGGGAAATCCCATGGACAGAAGAGTCTGACAGGCTACAGTCCATAGGGTCACAAAAGAGTTGGACATGACTTAGCAACTAAACAACAAACAAATCTGCATGAAATTGAATGTTTGTCTTAGAATACTCTTCCATTGTTGTTGCTCAGTCACCAGTCATGTCAGACTCTTTGTGACCCCATGGACTGCAGCATGCCAGGCCTCCCTGTCCCTCGCCATATCCTGGATTTTGCCCAAGTTCATGTCCAGAAGACTCTTCTAGAGGAACTCAAGCTAAGACAGAAATGAGATGGTGGTAACTCCAATAGTATTGTAACAACACAATTAGAGGCTTAGCTATGGTGACTCAGGGTGGGATTCATGTAAAAGAGGAGCACTGGCTTATACAACATCTCTGAGTTTTGAGAGGCAAAAGGGACAGTGATAATGATAATACCCATGGAGATGTTGTTGTGTAATCAAAGTGACAAAGAAAGAAGATCACAAAGTCATATGAGGGAGCTATCAACTCAAAACACAGTGTGAAAGCCACTGGCCTATTATGGCAGTATTCAAAGAGACTCCTCATCAGCAGCCAGAAAACAGACTGAGCTGAAAATGAGGTTGTGGATCTTACTAAGAAAGTAACCATTACAAATAAAAGCTGAATTTACAATCCCCTGGCAAGTCTCTATGCTAAATTCATGGCCCTGATGGGGAGGAAGGGAATCTAAAATCTGAAACAAGAACATCTGGGTTTACACACATAAGAATCTTCAACCACTAAATCCTCTAAAAATTGGTAGCCAAAGCAACTGTCTCCTCCTTGGTAGAGGATCACAGCCTCTCGTTTCCTGGAAACCACGAGAGGTCCTCACCTAAGGCAGATGACCCACAGACCCTCAAGGTCTGCCCCACTGCTGGTCATGGCTTCTAGATGTGTTGTGCTTGGTTGTTCAGTCATGTCCCACTCTTTGTGACCCCATGGACTGCAGCCCGCCAGGCTCCTGTGTCCATGGGACTCTTTAGGAAAGAATACTGGAGTGGATTGCCATGCCCTCCTCCAGGCGATCTTCCCAACCCAGGGATTGAACTCAGGTCTCCTGCTTTGCAGGCAGATTCTTTATCATCTGAGCCACCAGGGAAGCCCAGCTTCTAGATGCTGCTGCTGCTGCTGCTGCTAAGTCACTTCAGTCGTGTCCGACTCTGTGCGACCCCATAGACGGCAGCCCACCAGGCTCCCCCATTCCCAGGATTCTCCAGGCAAGAACGCCAGAGTGGGTTGCCATTTCCTTCTCCAATGCATGAAAGTGAAAAGTGAAAGTGAAGTCTCTCAGTCGTGTCCGACACTTCGCGACCCCATGGACTGCAGCCCACCAGGCTCCTCCGTTCATGGGATTTTCCAGACAAGAGTACTAGAGTGGGTTGCTGTTTCCTTCTCAAGCTTCTAGATGAATGGTCCTCAAATTTCAACATTTATCAGCATCACCCGGAGTACTTGTTACATCACAGATTATTAAGCTACCACCCCCCAGAGGCTCTGATTCAGTAGGTCTAGGATGCAACTTGGGAATCGGCACTGCTAACAAACTCCCAGGTGATGCTAATGCTGATGGTCTGGACACCACACTCCCAGAACTACTCTTTTAGAAGAATAATGAGGAATAACGCTCAGTCCAGCCTAAATTAGGGAAGTAGTCTCTGCTAGAAAGAAAGAGGTTATTTACCAAAAAAGCCACAGAACCTGAATAATTTGTTACCATAGGAACCAAGAAAATGAGCCCAAGAATGGATCTGAGAGTATAGGATATAAAGCAAATATAAAGCAGTTTTGAGTCTTGAGTTTTGATCTACAAACACTCTCTCATGACTCTGGACACTGGGAACAAAGATGCTTTGAACCCATTGTAGCATGTTGCTGAGATAGGTCTTTGAATATGGGGATGAGAGATGATAGTGGTCTACAGTAAATGAAATAGAATTGCCTTGGCAGAGTAGTTTTGATGGAGGCAAAAGGCTCAGAGAAATGGACATGTTACAGTAAATTCTTTTATGTATGACCAGAGATCATTAGCTATGTTCCTTTGTCATTGTTATTGTTCAGTCACCAAGTCATGTCTGACTCTTCATGACCCCATTCATGTATGGCAGCACACCAGGCTTCTCTGTTCTTTAGGAGGGTTCAGAGGATATTCCCTTTGTTAACACAATAAGGAAGGCACAGGCATCATTGAGTAGAATGGCAATCCTCTTTGAGTTACTGGGTTCTCTACTTGCAATGGGGAAGATAGAATTCCAAGGTAGGAGAGACCAGGTGATAGCACTTGACTTCCTGAAGCAAGATGGACACAGGAAGCAAAGTTGGGGTGACTATGAGGGATTCTTGCCCACAGAGGCCATATGAAAATAGCTAGTAGACCCTGGAGTTCCCAGAGACTAACCTGACAGACTGTGGGTGTTGCTTCCCCTGTATAACCGAAAAAGATCAAGGGTGAGTAAGCAGAAGTTTGGTGTCAGTTACTACAATTAAAGGTCATGATTCTTCACCTAGTTTCAAGATGTTGGCCAGTTCTCAGACTCAGAGGCCAATAATCAGAAGGGAATTCAATCTCCTTAAGGAAGGACCTTTACACTACAACTATATACAACTGTGATCCCCCTTATACTTTCCCAGAGTGACTTATAACCACTTACAGAAATTTTACACTAATAAAAGTGAAATACACAAATATTTACAGGGATGTTGGATACAAAGACTGAGGTAATACTGATACAATGGAAACATTATTTATAATGAAAGAAGTAAAGACATGACCACTAGACCTCCTATTTTTTAAATACTCAGCTGGAATTCTGTGAGCTCTTAGCATCTGTAAGATGTAAGACTTTATCTTACATTTGAAGCTTGACTTCAAATTACAGCACCTTCATCTCCTTATCTGATGGCTTTCTCTAACCATCAAAGCTTGCCCTTGCCTCCACACACAGCAGACAGAATTCTTGAAAATGAATGCAACCCTAAGAACAACCCAACTCCTGCTACCTTTGAGGCTTATGTTCTACTCTGCTTCAAATCATATTTTAAGTGGCTTGGTAATGCACTTTATATTGGCTTTCTTCTCTTCTTGGTCTTGATTTATTACTCTCCTAGCAGTGTTTCCAACATCCATTGGATCATAGAAAAAGCAAAAGAATTCCAGAAAAATGTCTACTTAAGCTTCATTGACTACGATAACGCCTTTGACTGTGGGGATCACAAAAATCTGTGGAAAATTCTTCAAGAGATGGGAGTACCAGACCTTACCTGTCTCCTGAGAAACCTATATGCAGGTCAAGAAGCAACAGAACCAGATATGAAACAATTGACTGGTTCAAAATTGGGAAAGGAGTACATCAAGGCTGTATATTGTCATCTTACTTATTTAATGTATATGCAGAGTACATCATGTGAAATGCTGGGCTGGATGAAGCACCCTGGAATCAAGATTAAAGGTGAAATATCAATTACCTCAGATATGCAGCTGACACCACCCTTATGGCAGAAAGTGAAGAAGAACTAAAGAGCCTCTTGGTGAAAGTGCAAGAGGAGAGTAAGAAAGCTGGCTTGAAGCTTAACATTTAAAAAACGAAGATCATGGCATCGGGTCCCATCACTTCATGGCAAATAGATGGGGAAACAGTGGGAACAGTGACAGACTTTATTTTCTTAGGCTCCAAAATCACTACAGATGGTGACTACAGCCATGACATTAAAAGATGCTTGCTCCATGGAAGAAAAGCTATGAGAAACCTAGACAGCCTATTAAAAAGCAGAGACATTATTTTACCAACAAAGGTCCATTTAATCAAAGCTATGGTTTTCCCAGTAGTGATGTATGGATATGAGAGTTGGACCGTGAAGAAAGCTGAGTGCCGAAGAATTGATGCTTTTGAACTGTGGTGTTGGAGAAGACTCTTGAGAGTCCCTTGGACTGTAAGGAGATCAAATCAGTCAATCCTAAAAGGAAATCAGTCCTGAATGTTCATTGGAAGGACTGATGCTGAAGCTGAAGCTCCAATACTTTGGCCACCTGATGCAAAGAACTGACGTATTGGAAAAGACCCTGATGCTGGGAAAGACTGAAGGCAGGAGGAGAAGGGGACGATGGAGGATGAGATGGTTGGATGGCATCACCAACTCGACAGGCATGAGTTTGAGCAAGCTCCGGGAGTTGGTGATGGACAGGGAAGCCTGGTGTGCTGCAGTATATGGGGTCACAGAGTTGGACATGACTGAGAGACAGAACTTAACTGAGCACTGTTTTCATAGATCCTTTCCCAAATGTGTGTGCTCAAATATTTGTGTCTAGCGCTGCTTCTGGGGAGAAATGCATATTAAGATATATTAATACAAGTAAACAGGACAGGAAGTGAAAAGTTTCCTCCCTTTTTCATTTGGGATTCTGGCACATCATCACCTAAGATACCCATCATCAATACAGGATATCTGATAGAAATGAGAAACTATGATGTGACACTTAGGCACAAAAACGGGGGCAAGAAATAGCACCTTCTGAGTCGTCTTCTGTGAAGCTTGTCAGATATTTAGAAATTCTGATGTGATGTAATTGAGTTGAAAGCCAGAAGACCTGCTAGCGTGAGGTAAGAAATGAGATGACATCACTGCTGACACTGCTGAGGATCAGCGATACCACCAAGCATTCATATAGAGCCAGTTCTACATGTGGAAGATCATGGTGCCTTGACCACAGCAAGAGACCAGAAAAGTCTCTCTAGCTTCAGACAGACTTCTGCAGGTGATTCCATAAGGGTATCTATCTACGATGAGGAGGGATGAAGGGTATTGCCCAGAACCCAGGGAGAACACAATCTCTTATCCCACAATCATAAGGACAGAGAAATCCTCTCAAATCCAGATATATTTCAAGTAGGATAGGAGAGGAGGAGTCACAGAAAGCTGAAATTTGGACTGTCTGAATGTGTGTGCTGTGCTAAGTTGCTTCAGTCATGTCCAACTCTATGCAACCCCATGGACTGTAGTCTGCCAGGCTCCTCTGTCCATGGAATTCTCCAGGCAAGAATACTACAGTGGGTTGCTATTCCCTTCTCCAGGGGATCTCCCTGATGCAGGGACTGAACCTGCATCTCTAGCACTGCAGGCTGATTCTTTACCATCTGAGCCAAAAGGAACCCCAAATAGTAATATAACACGGGGTTGTCTAAAACCAAGAGGCTGAGATCATTTTTACTGACAAGTTTAAAGACTGCCACAGCACAATCTATGCTGTCCAGTTAAGTGGGGCTCCAGAGGAAGAGTTTCATGTTAACAGCACCCCCAGTTTATAGATTTAATGTCTTCAAAGAATAACTGAATTCTCACTTTCTTTTATTTATTAAGGGGAAAATGCTTTTGATATATATATTTAAATATAATTATATTATAATAATATAATACCCTGGAGTGCATCACTTACACTTTCTAGGAATGTAAAGGCAGAAAAAGACAAGATCATAAGCACAACAGGCTACACAGGCAGGAGAGCCCTTGGATGCAGACACTCAGATTCACCTGAGACCAGGAAAGAGGTGAGGCTGTACATTAGAGGATCCTGGGCCTCAGGGGACCTGAAAGAGCCGTCAGGACAAAAGGTAATTAACAACTGTCCCTGTAGCTTCTCCTTCTCTCGGGAAATTTGTCCCCTCACTTCTCCTGTACATGTCCTGTGTCTTCTCTTGATGATTCGTAATTCAACCACTCTGAATCCAAATGTCATTAAGAAAGATAACACAAAGGGAAACTTTAGACACCTTAGAACTGAAGCAGTTCATTCAGATGAAGAAGTGCTGTGTTTTATAAAACTCTGTGAAATGGATCCTAACACAGAAGTCAAAAAAAGAAAACTGTGGGGATCTCAGCATTTAACAGTCCACACAAGTGTTAACGGGAGTTTCAACCCACATCAGGATTAATCAAGATGTCTCAAATCATAATTTTACAGAGCACTTTATAAATTGTCATATAAACAAAGGCACTATCATTGGAAATCTAAAACAGAAAAGGCCATTGTTTTTCAGTTGCTCAATAGTGTCTGACTCTTTGCAACCCCATGGGCTGAAGCATACAAGACTTCCCTGTTCTTCACTATCTCCTGAAGCTTGTTCAAACTTATCTCCATTGTGTTGATGATACCATCCAACCATTTCATCTTCTGTCACCCCCTTCTCCTCCTGCCCTTAATCGTTCCCAGCATCAGGATCTTTTCCAAGGAGTCAGCTCTTCACATCAAGTGGCCAAAGTATTAGAGCTTCAGCTTCAGCAACAGTCCTTCCAATGAATATTCAGGACTGATTTCCTTTAGGATTGACTGGTTTGATATCCTTGCAGTCAAGGGACTCTAAAGAGTCTTCTCCAGCACCACAGTTTGAAATAATCAACTCTTCAATGCTTAGCTTTCTTTATGGTCCAACTCTCACATCTGCACACAACTACTGGAAAAACCATAGCTTTGATTATATGGAGATTTGACACTAAATTGATGTCTCTGCTTTTCAATATGATGTCTAGATTTGTCATAGCTTTTCTTCCAAGGAGTGAGCATCTTAATTTCATGGCTGCAGTTATCGTCCACAGTGAATCTGGAGCCCAAGAAAATAAAATCTGTCACTGTTTCCACTTTCTCCCTTCTGTTTGCTATGAAGTGATGGGACAGGATGCCATGATCTTCGTTTTCTGAACACTGAATTTGAAGCCAGGTTTTCACTCTTCTCTTTCACCCTCATAGAGGCTCTTTAGTTCCTCTTCACTTTCTCCAATAGAGTAGTGTCATCTGCACATCTGAGGATATTTATATTTCTCCCAGCAATCTTCATTCCTCCTTGGGCTTCATATAGCTCAGCAATTTGCATGATATACCCTGCATATCAGTTAAATAAGCAGGGTGACAATATATAGCCTTGTAGTACACCTTTATCAATTTTGAACCAGTCAATTGTTTCATGTCTGGTTCTAACTGTTGCTTCTTAAGAGACAGGTAAGGTCTGGTACTCCCATCTCTTTAAGAATTTTCCAGTTTGTTATGATCCACACAGTCAAGGGCTTTAGTGTACTCAATGAAGCAGAAATAGATGTTTTTCTGGAATTCCTTTACTTTCCTTACGATCCAATGAACTGCTTCTTCTAAACCTGCTTGTGCATCTGGAAGTTATTGGCTCACCTCCTGTTGAAGCCTAGTTTGAAGGATTTTGAGTGTAATCTTGCTAGTATGTGAAATGAGCACAATTGTATGGTATTTTGAACATTCTTTGGTATTGCCTTTCTTTGGGATTGGAATGAAAACTGACTTTTTCCAGTCCCGTGGCTGCTGCTAAGTTCCAAATTTGAGTGCAACACTTTAACAGCATCATGTTTTAGGATTTGAAATAGCTCAGCTGGAACTGCATCGCCTCCACTAGCTTCATTCATAGTAATGCTTCCTAAGGCCCACTTGACATTCTAGGATGTCTGGCTCTAGGTGAGTGATCACACCGTCGTGGTTATACAAGTCATTAAGACCTTTTCTTGTACAGTTCTTCTATGTATTCTTGCTACCTCTTCTTAATCTCTTCTGCTTCTGTTAGATAGATCTTTACTGCTTCTGTCCTTAATTGTGCCCAAACTTGCCTGGACTGTTTCCTTGATATCGCCAGATTTCTTGAAGAGATCTCTAGACTTTAGCATTCTATTGTTTTCCTCTATTTACACTGTTCACTCAAGAAAGCTTTCTTATCTCTCCTTGTGATTTTCTGGAACTCTGCATTCAGTTGGATATATCTTTCACTTTCTCCTTTGCCTGTCACTTCTCTTCTTTTCTCAGCTATTTGTAAAGCCCCCTCAGACAACCACTTTGCCTTCTTGCATTTCTTCTTCTTGGCGATGGTTTTGGTCACTGCTTCCTGTACAGTGTTATGAACCTCCATCCATAATTCTTCAGGCACTCTGTCTACTGGATCCAATCCTTTGAATCTATTCATCATATAAAATTTCTTTTACAGATAATTCTGATAATTAGTACAGGAAAAAGAAAAAGTGAGGATTAGGCCTTCCATATGGCTGGGAAGTAGGAGAGATGTTGATGATGAGGGAATCAGGGGAATCACTAACACCTCTGTCAAGGAGAACAGCAAAGTAAAGTAATTAAAGCCCAGTTTTGATACCAGATGGGCTCAGATTTTAATCCCAGATCTGCCACCTGCTACCTGTGCAATTGAGCAGTTTATTTAACCTTTCTGAGAATTAACTGGATGTTATGCAGATTAACTGAGACCATATAAAGTTTTGGGAACATCATAGATGTCCAATAACTATTCATTTTTCCACCCCATTCACACCCACTACCCATATTTAAGAGAAGGAAGAGGTGGAATCTTGGGTAAATGAGACTGAAAATACAGGGGAAGAAAGCAAAGCTCCAGGAAAAATTGCAGAAATAAAAGTGAAAAACAAAATACTTTATGGAAGGTGCCTTGGTTTTCTAGCACATGCATTCTAACACACCCAAATTTTATGTCTAGTCTGAGAAGCCAAGTTTTCATGCCAGGTGACACCTACTAGATCATTTCCAGTCTCCTCAAAATCCTCTGGAATCCATCTGAGATCAGTGTCCAAACTGGGGAACCTGCTACAATGTTGATCCCCAGGCACCAGGGCCAGAGGCTTTGATTCAAAATATTATTCTGTATTTTCACAAAAGAGACTAATGTTTTTAGATAAGAACTGAGGCTTCTCTCCCTGTTTTTCATCTGATTGCTAAATTTTCTTTCTTCTCTTCTCTTACTCAGTCAGAAGCTGCATGACCTCAGGACAAAAAAATAATAAAAACAAACATCTTATTATTAGAAATTACTATCCAAATCAAATTTTCAAAAGAAAATGTTAGAGTCAAAGAAATTTTAATTCCACAGAGCCTACAATTTTGAAAGAAGATAAAAGGTTTTATGGTGAATGTCAAAATATGTGACACATGCCATAGGCAATAGATTTGAGAAAGAATCAGATAACATCCCATTTTCCTACCCAACCTGAGTTCAAGAAAAGATGCAGCTTACCCAACTAGAGGTAAAGGAACCTTAAGCCAGAGAACAGAATTAAGTGTAAATGTGAAATTCTTGGTCAGCAAAGGTCAAGAAGCTTGGAGGACAAATTAGTCCAAACCTCTGATGCCATGAAATCATTAAATAACTTGGGAACTCAGGTACAGTTTCAGGAAAAGGGCGTGGAACAGAACTCTTGAGTAAACTAAGTTACAATGACAGGCTAATCCATGAAGTCCAACATCAGTAGATTAATTCTTCTGTCATCACTGAAAACAATGGCTCTCAGCAGAAATTAAATCCAGTTATATGAAAATCTTATAAAAGTTAAATTTCCCCACACATTTTGGAAATTGTATGCCTACTACAGTTTAATAAGCTACGTAAATTCTTCTGATTCAAGTGACCTGCAAACCACACTCTGAGAAATACTGTGAACTCTACTTAAAGTCTAGGTCCTCCTTCATACAGATCTTCAGTTCAGTTCAGTTCAGTCACTCAGTCATGTCCTACTCTTTGCGACCCCATGAACTGCAGCATGCCAGGCCTCCCTGTCCATCACAAACTCCCAGAGTCCACCCAAACCCATGTCCATTGTGTCGGTGATGCCATCCAACCATCTCACCCTTTGTCGTCCCCTTCTCCTCCTGCCCCCAATTTCTCCCAGCATCAGGGTCTTTTTAAATGAGTCAGTTCTTCCCATCAGGTGGCCAAAGTATTGGAGTTTCAGCTTCAACATCAGTCCTTCCAATGAACCCTCAGGACTGATCTCCTTTAGGATGGACTGGTTGGATCTCTTTGGAGTCCAAGGGGCTCTCAAGAGTCTTCTCCAACACCACAGTTCAAAAGCATCAATTCTTCAGTGCTCAGCTTTCTTTATAGTCCAACTCTCACGTCCATATATATGACTACAGGAAGAACCATAGCCTTAACTAGATGGACCTTTGTTGGCAAAGTAATGTCTCTGCTTTTTAATATGCTGTCTAGGTTGGTCATAACTTTCCTTCCAAGGAGCAAGCATCTTTTAATTTCATGGCTGCAATCACCATCTGCAGTTATTTTGGAGCCCAGAAAAATAAAGCCTGTCACTGTTTCCACTGTTTCCCCATCTATTTGCCATGAACTGATGGGACCGGATGCCACGATCTTAGTTTTCTGAATGTTGAGCTTTAAGCCAACTTTTTCATTCTCCTCTTTCATTTTCATCAAGAGACTCTTAGTTCTTCACTTTCTGCCATAAGGGTGATGTCATCTGCATACCTGAGGTTATTGATATTTCTCCCAGCAATCTTGATTCCAGCTTGTGCTTCCTGCAGCCCAGCGTTTAAGATCTTCAGCTTACCCTATAAAGTGATACCTGCTGCTTAGGGTTAAGGTGAGGGTTTAGTGAAACATGTTACTTAGTGTATAGTAAGTTACTGATAAATATTAACACATTGTTATCAGAGAAACATTTCTAACTCCCTCCTGATATTTTCTTCTATATTGAGAGGGCTTAGTGTAACTGCTGGTGTTTTTTACACAACTTTATCTGCCCCATGAAACTGAATGACTTATTGGTCACTTTGGGAAGAATAAACTGGAGTATTGTTAGCTCAGTTCCTTCCTGCTTCTTCATGGGAACATGTAGCCAGTGATATTCCAGTGGGAGCACGTCACCTACTATTCCCTCAGAGACAGACTCTGTCCCTACAGTGAAGCTCCCCCCTGGTCCAGCATTATCTGTATCTGTGCATTCTACTAACCCTGGGCTCAGTTATAGGCTCATTTAGCTTTCACATGATTTGACTTACCTTCTTTGGGCAACAAGGTTCTATTTTGGCCTATTGCATTCCTTTGTATTATATATAAGTTTATTTAAATCTGAATATTGATGAAGACTGCTACTTAGTAAGTTTCTAAGGAATCTCAGCACTTATTGTAAATGAAATAAGTAAGAGCTATACAATTTACCCAAAAGTCTTGGTTTTTACATCCTTTGACCCATAAATTTCATCTAAAATAATTTAAACAAAGGCAGAAATATTTATGCATAATAATTTTCATAATATTTATGAATAATAATTTTTATGATTGGAAAAATGTAAATATCCAACAATATGTAACTAGTTAACTTATGGTATTGATAAAGTGGAATACTATGAATATTTTAAATATAATATTGTCGACTTCAAATACTTACTAGATGTAATAACAGAGACCAGATTGACTCTGCCAATTTTAACAGCTAAACACATGAACAGAGATATGAACAAACAATTTTCAGACATCGGACAACAAGCAGCATAGGACTGTGGGATCCCAGAGAGATCAGAAACAAACAAGGTGAGCCCTGCATTTTCATCAGCTTACTGCTAGGAGACAGTTTCCATGGAACAACTAGGAGAACTCCTATAAAGATCATCAGTATTGCCTAGTTGAGAAGACAGAGATGGCATTCAAGGCAGCTACAAATTGTAGAGCAAAGCAATGGAAAAGAGAACACTCTATATAGAAAGAGCTTTGCAGCTCTACAAATGGATCCCACTGAGGCTTTAGCTGAGTATTGGTCTGTACGTGTCTAAGAAAAAAAATATGTGAGGTCAGGGGGGGAAATACCAAAGAGGAATAGACAAAACAATTCTGGACCTCACACAAGCCTGGAAATAGTTTGTCTTCACATCAGTTAGAGTGGAAAGATCTCATAATATATGGTCATCAGGTGGAATTCTGAGAAGGGCATCACCTTGGTAGTAGAGTTAAATTAGTCTCAGACTAAAGAGTTCTCTATACCAATAAGCAAAGATTAAACCTTGAAAAAGTATAATTAACTGCAGATCTGAACAAAATCTAACATTAAAAGATAATCAAAATCCATCAACCAACAACCTAAATTTACAATGCCAGGTATCTAATAAAATATTGCAAGACATGAGCATAAACAATAAAATATGACTCATAACCAGGCTTCCCTGGTGGCTCAGAGGTTAAAGCGTCTGCCTGGAATCCGGGACACCCCGGTTCGATCCCTGAGTTGGGAAGATCTCTGGAGAAGGAAATGGCAACCCACTCCAGTACTCTTGCCTGGAGAATCCCACGGAGGGAGGAGCCTGGTAGGCTACAGTCCATGGGGTCGCAAAGAGTTGGACACGACTAAGCGACTTCTCTTTCACTTTCACTGTCATAACCAGAAGAAAAATCAAACTACAGAAATGCACAGAAAATTCCATAGATGAAATTAGCAGACAGGAATATCAAAACAGTTAATATAAATAAACTGTATATGTAAGATCATGTCATAAACTGTATATGTAAGACCATGTAAGACCATGTAAGGTCATGTCATAAAATTATGACCATCATGAGGAAATAAATGTAAGTTATATAAAAAGTTGTATGTCTAAAGAGATAAAATACTGTATCTGTAAGGGGGAAAGGCATGGAATGAGATCAACAGCAAATTAGACATTGGAGAAGAAAATATTAGTAAATTGAAGACATAACAATACTAACTTTCCAAATGAAAGACAAAAGGGAAGAAAATACTGAAAAATAAGTGGGCAGAGCATTTGTAATCTGGTTAACCTTGCAAATGGTTAGAACCCCAAAAGACGAGAATGAGGTAGAGGCTGAACACCACATTTGAAAAAATAATGGGTGACAACTTTACAAATTTGATTAAAATACTAAGCTCACAATCTAACTCAGTGACTCCCAAATAGGAGAAACTTGAAGAAAAACATGCCAAGACATATAATAATCAAATTGCTGAAATGATAAATTCAATAAATGCATAAAAAGAATGGCTAAGTTCAATATTTATTTCTGATGGAACTCTCCACAAACTATAGATAGAAATGATTTCTTCAACCTAAAAGGTAAATCTGTAAAAAAAAAAAAAATCACCAGTAGAATACTCAGTGGTAAATAACTGGTTATTTTACCTGTAATTTTGGAATAAGGCACTATTAGCAAATTTATTCAATATTTCCCTGAAAATCTTAGCCAGTGAAACAAGGCAAAATAATAATAATAATTTAAAAGTCACTCATGTTGGGAAAAAAGAATTTTTTCTAATTCTTTTTTTTTTTTTTTCCAAAAAAGGCACATGGTATATGTAGAAAATCCTAAGGAATCTACAAAAAAATTACTAGCTTTATTATAATAAGTAAGCTAAGCAAAATCACAGGATACAGGTTAATCTACAAATACCCATTTTATTTCAATATTTTATTAGTACATATTTGGAAACTATGTGTTTGTCAGTTTTTAAGTTTTGCGATTTCTTTTATCCTTTTAAATAAATATTCACTGTTGCACTTAGCTTTCTATTCATCATTTTGTATTCTTGCTCTTAACGAAATTCTCCAGAATTCTACAAGCCCCAGGCCCCATAAAACCTGGGTCCTTCCCTAACACAAATATTAGGGTCTACTTAAATAATGTCTTATTGTACACCACTGTAATGTGGAGCAAGCTTAAGAAATAATTAAACATACTAATGCAACATTCTGCATGCTTCCTTCCAAAAAAATAGTTCTGAATTATCAGTGAGATCACTGATGGAAAGCACTCTGAAAACTAGTAACTACCATATCCATGCAAATTGTTATTTTTATTATCCTTTTATATGCAAGCATCTGGAGCTCTCTACATTAGTTTGATAACTATTTTGTGATCTTCCAGTAAGTGTATGACACTCCTGGGGCTGTGGCGGGTCTAAAGATGAAATATATCCAATACTTGCCTTTGAGGAGTTCACTGTCTCCAGTTTGAGAACACTGTAAACTGAAGATAAAATTAAGATATAAACTCTATGTTAGTGCTGTGGACTGAATTTTGTTGTCGTTCAGTTGCTAAGTCGTGTCTGACTCTGCTACCCCACGGACTGCAGCACACCAGGCTCCTCTGTCCTCCACTATCTCCCAGAGTTTGCTCAAATTCATGTCCATTGAGTCAGTGATGCTATCTAACCATCTCATCCTCTGTCACCCTCTCCTCCTGCCTTTAATCTGTTCCAACATCGGGGTCTTTTCCAGTGAGTCAGCTCTTCGCATCAGGTGGCCAAAGAATTGGAGCTTCAGCTTCAGCAGCAGTACTTCCAATTAATATTCAGGGTCGATTTCCTTTAGAATTGACTGGCTCAATCTTCTTTCTGTCCAGTGGACTATGAAGGGTCTTCTCCAGCACCACAATTCGAAAGCATCATGTCTTTCCACATTTTGTCTGTTGAAGCCCTAATCCCAATATGATGGCTTTTGGAGAAGGGGCCTTGGGAGGTAAACAGGTTTATATGAGGTCATGAGAATAGAACCCTCGTGATAGAATTAGTGCTCTTCTAGAAAGAGATATCAAAGAGCTTACTCTCTCTCCTCACCATGTGAAGAAGGCAGCTGTCTGCAAGACAAGAGAGAGTTCTCATCAGGATGCAACAATGCCAGCACCCTGATCTCTGACTTCCAGCCTCTAGCACTATAGGAAAATTAACTCATGTTGTTTCAACCACCCAGTTGTGGGTATTTTGTTATATCAGCCAAGGCCAACTAATAGGTCAGAAAATTTTAATGTTTAAAAAAGTTTACTTTAAAAAAGTCCACATCGTAAGTGGAAATTATGGTCTAATACACACATACACATACTCAAACAAACATTTCACAAAATAATACTCACACTTACCATACACTAAATATAGTTTCTCATAGTTTGCTGTTCTATTCCACTTCATTTGGTAAAATGCTGGTCACAACTCTCTTAATTTACTTCATAATCTCCAAATAAATTACATCCTATCATTTGAAAGTTGCTCTTTCCTGTCCAACTCTTTTGCAACCCCATGGACTATACAGTCCATGGAATTCTCCAGGCTAGAATACTGAAGTGGGTAACCTTTTCCTTCTCCAGGGGATCTTCCCAACTCAGAGACTGAATCCAGGTCTCCCACATTGCAGGCGGATTCTTTACCAGCTGAGCCACAAGGGAAGCATGACTATTTCATCCTATGGAATGTACACTAAAAATGCATTAATATAACCTATACAGAAATAGGTTATATTAGAGAAATCTTCCTTATATACAGAAATCTTCAATAGCTCTAAAAAAAAGTTTTGAACTCTATTAGAGTGAAAAACAAGACATCAAAATCCTAACAGACCATTTCTCCCAATTAATCATATATGTTTTATTAGAACAAAGACCTTAACTGTCCCTCTATATACATACATACTAGAGAGAGCACACACACACATGGGCACACGCACACACATATACTCAAAAGCCTTCACCTCCTGTATCTACATATTAAAATTGATTGCTTTTTCACACTGACAACTGCAATGAAAGCTCCCTGCAGGGAATCACAAGAGTCTGAGTGAAGGGGTTATTTTAGTGGTTCTTTGCCATCCGAGAATTGCATTGAGCCACAAGAGCTTTCTGACAGGACTTGGCAAGCTCTGCATTATATTCAAGATTGTTTATTCTGTTGGAAAATTTGTCATAAAGGGGTTTGGCTCTTTTCTCAAGTATGTTCTGTGTGTGTGTGTGTGTGTGTGTGTGCACATATGTGCCAATACATGTATAAATATTCTATAAAATATATAACATGGATGTTATATAGAGATATTTTCTTAATTCTTTAATGGCAACATTTGTACATGAGCTATTATGATAATAATTTTTATAATGATAAACAATTATTTACTTAGGAAATACATCAAGTTTATGGAATAGAGCTGATCTCTACCTCCTCACTACAGCACTTATCTCTATTTAGAATGCACTTTTCAGCATCAACTCGGCATGTCTTAAGTGATCCATGAGAATAGGCATAGTCATTGTGTAAACAGAGAATATTTTAAAGTATAAGACTATTAATAAGTTCTATAAGACTATCAATAAGTTTCAGTAGATGAAGAAAAGGTTTACTCAATCCATTTCTCTCTCTGCATCTAAAGAAATATTACCAATACCCTTGTTTTTCCAATTTTTCCTTGACTAGAATTCACCAGCAGATTTACTCCTTTTGATCACTTCAAGAATGGGCAAAATCAGGCTGGAGTAAGAACATGACCAGCAGCTTTGGGGCATCCAAGAAATGTCTTTGGTGTAACTCCTGAAGTCATGTACAACAGTCTCTGATTAACACCAGTCTCTCTCTCTCAAAGCCCCGGCTGTTTAACCATGCCACAGTGCCATGTAGACCAGCTACAGAGATATCTAGAAAAGTGAGGGGTGGGGGGAAAAGGGAATGAAAGACAAGAAGATGTGAAAATCCAGAATTACAGACATACTGACTACCTGTCATCATTTGGAAGTGTGCCCATCTTATGCCAATTTTAAGCCAATGTATGCATTCCCTGGTGGTGCAGGGGTAAAGAATCCACCTGCCAGTGCAAGAGACGCAGGAGACAGGGGTTCCATCCCTGGGCTGGGAGGATCCCCTGGAGGTGAAAATGGCTACCCACTCCAGTATACTTGCCAGGAAAATCCCATGGACAGAGGAGCCTGGACAGCTACAATTCATAGAGTCACAAAGAGTCAGACATGACTGAAAGGACTTAGAACGCGCACTGTATTTTCAAGTTTCCGAATCTGCATTTTTTTCCTCATCGCCCTAGTTTATCTTTTCTGTAACCCATATTTTCCGTAAGTCCCAATCTTCTATTTCCTGCTTTTTCCAGTATGAGCCTCTTGGCCTTCTAAATTCCACTATGTGCTGTTCATTCTGCCTATTATGTCTTCTCTCCCTTTATGTTGTTGTTCAGTTGCAAAGTCATGTCTGACTCCGTGTGACCCCATGGACTGCAGTACACCAGGCTTTCCTGGCCTTCACTGTCTCCTGGAATTTGCTCAGATTCAACTCCACTGAGTCCGTGATGCTATTTAACCATCTCATCCTCTGTTGCACCCTTCTCCTGCCCTCGGTCTTTTGCAGCATCAGGGTCTTTTTCCAATGAGACAGTTCTTCATGTCATGTGGCCCAAGTATTGGAGCTTCAGCTTCAGCATCAGTCCTTCCAGTGGATATTCAGGGTTGATTTCCTTTAAGATTCACTGGTTTGATCTCCCTGCTGTCCAAGGGACTCTCAAGAGTTTTCTCCCTCACTAAGATCAATCTCAGATAATCCTTCTCCTGATCAATTTCTGGTAATCCTCCAGAGCAGTGGAGCCTGCTCTGACCAACCCAAACACAATGGACCATCTTACTTCATACCATGGCTGTGAGACTCTCATGGTCTTTTGGTTTTCCTCTTCTTTTTCTCCTACTAGAATATAACCTCCTCGATGGTTGTGTCTGTGTCATATTTATATTCCATCCCTGGTGTCTCTTATAAAATCTACTTCTAGGATATTGAGCTGATTAATTGATTGACTGATGTATCAGACCTGGGTTGGCATGTCTACTGTTCTTGGGAGCCCTGCTTTGTAACAAAGCACTTTTCTCTGTCCTTTCTGAAAATTTCAAAATGTATTCATTGGAAGTTCAGGAGCGTAGTCTGAACTTCATCCAAAATGCAGCTAGCACTGTGACCTAGTCTCACCTGAGAATTTTGATTGATGGTTGTTGGTACTATACTCTGGAGTATGTCTGCGTTACACTGGTTCCTTCTAATGATCAGAGGCAAGCTATTTTGAGCTTTCAGCACCACTATTATTTTTTTCTTATTGAAGGGCTCCTCTAGTAGAGCAGATATATATAACAAACGCTAGGTCAATAATAAAACTAGGGTAACAGTATGTCACAGTTTCAGTTACATTTGAGGGTGCTTTCCTAAGCTAGACATCTCTGTCTCAGGATAAAAAAATTTTAACTGTTAATGGTCCCAGAATTGATATTATTTCCCCAGTAATTGGGTCCCAGTGATAGAGAGGTTGCTTGTTCCTAATTGCTGATTCTCTGCATGTTTGTCCAATATGCCATAGCTGGAAGGAGAAACAGTGTGCTCACACTTAGTATTTTTTATTTTTTCCAGGCAGAAATTTGGAATTCACCTCTAATGAAACTCACTGTAACATCCTTGTATTTTCCTTGGAATTCAGAGACAAGGTTTTCCCTATTTTATATGTGGATTTACACATATCAAAATATTAATGAAGCATAATTCCTAAACAAAAGAGCTTTTTAAAAGGGGTTCATTTTTCTTTCATTTCAGTGTTGGAATTTTTCAAAAAGGAGCCCAACAATCTTGAGACACCTTGTTTAAGAAAAATAGTTGGAATGTACCAGTTTTAATCTGTTTTCATGGAGTGCTCGCTTCGGCAGCACATATACTAATCTGGTTTCATGGAAAGTAAAAGTTATTATTACATGGTAGCATACTAGGGACCTCGGGCCCACTTGGGATTTTTCTATAGGCCCCTGCAACATAACTCCATCTGCTTTTCCTTTAGAAAGTCTGTCCTCAAGTTTCCCAGATAAACAATCCTTCTAGACTATTTTCACCTATAGGTAAGAAGAGGTTTATCTCCAGTCCCAACATCTGACAATGAGACAACAGAACCTGCCTGCAATTCCAGTAACTACTCTAATGGGAGTACAGATCAACCAATTAATCAACTCAATATCCTAGAAACAGACACTGGAGATGGAATATAAATATGACAGTCTCAACCATCAAGGAGGTTCTATTCTAATAGGAGAGAAAGAAGAGGAAAACCAAAAAAAAAACTCTAATGGGAGTTCTGTTACCTTATCCTAGAGCTCCCTGGTCTTGACCTCATCTTCCTCTTTGGAATGACTCTTAGCACCCATTTCCTAGGCATTCAACTTCTCTTCCCAGCCTTCTACTAATGTACTTGATATCTCTTCAAGATTATACCTTGAATTTCAGACTAAACCTGGAGACAGTTTCTTGATCCTGCAGACTCTGAACTCACTCCCCTTCCCAAGGCTTTCAGATTACTGTTGCTGCCACCACAGAATTATTAGGTTGAATATTAGGTAGAAGACTAATTCAATAATCTAAATAAGACAGGAGGACCTGGACTGAAGCACAGCAAGGAAGGTGAGGGGTTCACATTTTAGAGGCACACCCACCTTCTTGCCTGGAGAATTCCATGCATGGAGGAAGCAGAAGAGCTACAGTCCATGGTTAGTCACTTAGTCACGACTGAATGACTAACACACACACACTTGCTTACAAACAAAATAATCTGGGGATTAATATGGGACGATAGTAAACAGAAAGGGAAGAAGCTATTAAACAGAAATGGAAAGCAGACTGTTCTTCTAGCTACCCGTTACTGCTTAAAAGGAAAGGGTATGAGTGTGTGTGTGTGAGAGAGAGTGAGAGAGAGAGAGATCATGGAAATTCTGGGGAAGAAATAAGGAGAAACAAGTAAAATTTCTTACAGTAGACCATTTTTGACCTATAAAATGTCAGCTTCACTTGATTTCAGCCTAAAAGAATTAAACCCAGCAGGAGTCACGTCCATTGCTGACAGTGTTACTGGCACGTTTGACAACTTTCCATTTCCAATATTCCTTCTAGGTTTATGTTCGTACAGAAAAATACTCAGAAGTATTACAAGCCTCCTTAAGTCTCTAAACTATCAGCAAATCTACAGATGCTTCCTTTTTAATAATAATAATGCTAGATAAGTGCACTTCCACAAAGATTATATCATATTATCCTCATAGTAATATCCCCAGAGAAGATATTATCCTCATCATACATATGGAAACAGGCTCAAAGAGGTTAAACAGCTTGTCTGAGGACAAATGGAAAGTAATGACCTCTAAGTATTCTAGCTGTGGGTCTACTGTTCTGTCCACTTTGTGTGGATTTCCTATCTATGAAACAGAAAAGAGGAGATTAGAGGTGCTTCCCATTAGCTATACTTAAAGCAGCAGAAAAATAACAACAGCCAAACAAATAAGGTCAACTTTTATTCTCTAAACTGTGATCATTTTATATGGGCTTAAAAGTTATTAAAATTATCATTTCCCTTTTTCAAAGCAATTATACCTGTGGTCTCCTCTCTTGTGACTTCCTATAGAACTTCACTGTTGGGAAAACCACTGACTAGCTTCCTGATAAAGTCACTTCTGTTCTCCTGCCCAAATTTGCCTTTCCTGGTGTTAGCTGCTTTCCCCTAACTCCTGCTGTCTAGAGAACATGCCCAGTGTTTTCTTTGTTTCATAGAAGAGGCCTGTATGAAGACTTTGGATTTTAATTTGAAAAATAAATAAATGCCCTTGAAAAGGGAAGACTGTATTCCCCTAGGCCTCTTTCATTAATATGAGCTTCCTGAAATGCAGAGTTCAGTAGTGAGACTCAAGGTTAGAGGCAGAAGACCACACAAACTTGGAGAAGCCTTAAAAAATAAGAGAGGAAAATGTGGTTTATTAGTTATACTCGTTACAGAATGAACAGCATATTGTATGTGCTGTGTTAGAGGTATGTTATGAATAACAAAAGCCCTGGAGCATTTACATATTTGTTTTCAGCAATCCTGGCAGTTGGATTTCACCATTCTATGCCTCTTTGCCAGAATCACTAAACACTGGTACATATGGCATCTGAAGTACCATATGCCATAGAAAATGTTAGCTGATGCCTATACTTCTATATTATATTTTTATTTCAGATTTTTGCAGTTTGAACAAAGAATAGTAGAAAAAACAAAATATTGGACAAGCAGTAAACAGTGAAGTGAAAAAAAATGCCTTCAGAGAAAGCAAATAAAGGAAATGAATCTACCATGAGTTAACATGGCTACATGGTAATGAATCAGATATGGGAAGTAATTGTTTTGCATGAATAAAATTTAGATAGCCTCTTAACTATTTTTTTGGAGTTAAAGGCTGCAACATGAAGAGTGAGGGTTGACATATTTTTCTTATCTTATTCTTCCTGACATTTCTTGCTAAAATCAGTCTGCATTTGATTGAAGTTAATTAACATGAAGGCTACAGTCAGGGACAACTAAAATCCAGGTTAAAACAGAAAAACTCAAATACTAGGAATGATTTTGCAATATTTATTTAGATTTTTTGACCAAGCTTTTCAGATAACATCTAGAGGCTTTTTTGGTTTTTGTTCTGAGACATAAGAAGACTTTAAAGTTAAAATCAGTATAATTGAATATTTGGCTCTCTCAAACAGAAAAACAAACAAAAATTCTATAGCCAACTGCAACTTTGTGATTTATAAGGAATACAAATATTTGGTCATTCAGATGACCAAAATATATTTCTCATGTATATTTGGTCTTCATTCACAGTTCCTGGCTCACAGCTCCCAAATTCCTTTCAATTTTCTGAGTGATAACAGCAATATGAGATTCTTTTGTTATATTAAATAATATTTCATCTCTTGTCCCAAGTTCCTGAAAATGCTTCAAAGCCATCAAAGGTGAAATGGGTGTCTTGTTATTCATAACAAGCCCCTACCCCCATGACTGAGTTTATGTTCATGAAGGTGACTTTTGGCCAGAGTAATCAACCATGAATAGAGGGTTGCAACTTTCAGTGCTACCCCCCTGATTTCCAGAGAGGGGAAAGGGGCTAGAGATTGAGTCAATCACCAATGGCCAGTGAATTAATCAATCATACTTATGTAATGAAGCCTCTCTAAAAACCCAAAGAAAGTTTGGAGAGTTTCCAAGATTGGGGAACCAGAACGCCTCCACATGCCACTGTTCCAGCCCCAAGCTCCAGGGGACAGAAGCCCCTTTGTTTGGAAACTTGCACTACGTATTTCTTCATCTGGTTGTTGGTTTGTGTATTTTAATATTCTTTATAATAAAATGGTAATCTAGCAAGTACAATGTTTCTCTGACTTTTGTAAGCTGTTCTAGCAAATTCAGTTCAGTCGCTCAGTCATGTCCGACTCTTTGCGACCCCATGGACTGCAGCACGTTAGGCCTCCCTGTCCATCACGTCCATCACCAACTTCCAGAGTTTACCCAAACTCATGTCCATTGAGTCAGTGATGCCATCCAACCATCTCATCCTCTGTCGGCCCCTTCTCCTCCTGCCCTCAATCTTTCCCAGCATCAGGGTCTTCTCAAATGAGTCAGCTCTTCGCATCAGATGGCCAAAGTATTGGAGTTTCAGCTTCAACATCAGTCCTTCCAATGAACACTCAGGACTGATCTCCTTGAGGAGATGGTTGGATGGACTGGTTGGATCTCCTTGCAGTCCAAGGGACTCTCAAAGAGTCTTCTCCAACACCACAGTTCAAAAACGTCAATTCTTTGGTGCTTAGCTTTCTTTATAGTCCAGCTCTCACATCCATACATGACTACTGGAAAAGCCATAGCCTTGACTAGATAGACCTTTGTTGACAAAGTAATGTCTCTACTTTTAATATGCTTTCTATGTTGGTCATAACTTTCCTTCTAAGGAGTAAGCTTCTTTAATTTCATGGCCGCAGTCACTATCTGCAGTGATTTTGGAGCCCAAGAAAATAAAGTCAGCCACTGTTTCCACTGTTTCCCCATCTATTTGTCATGAAGTGATGGGACAGGATGCCATGATCTTAAGTTTTCTGCATGTTGAGTTTTAAGCCAACTTTTTCACTCTCCTCTTTCATCTTCAGCAAGAGGCTCTTTAGTTCTTCTTCACTTTCCACCATAGGGGTGGTGTCATCTGCATATCTGAGGTTATCGATATTTCTCCCGGCAATCTTGATTCCAGCTTGTGCTTCCTCCAGCCCTGCATTTCTCATGGTGTACTCAGCATATAAGTTAAATAAGCAGGGTGACAATATACAGCCTTGACGCACTCCTTTTCCTATTTGGAACCAGTCTGTTGTTCCATGTCCAGTTCTAACTGCTGCTTCCTGACCTGCACACAGATTTCTCAAGAGGCAGGTCAGGTGGTCTGGTATTCCCATCTCTTTCAGAATTTTCCACAGTTTACTGTGATCCACACAGTCATTAATTGAGCCCAAAGAAGGGGTTGTGGGAACCTCTGATTTATAGCCGATTGGTAAGAACTATAGGTAAAAACGTAGACTTGTCATTGACATCCTGAGCTGGAAGGAGTCACTGGAATCTCCAACTTGTAGCCAGTCAGTCAGAATCACAGGGACTTGTGACTGGTGCCTGAAGTGTAGGGTGGTTTTGGACTGAGCCCTTTACCTGTGTAATTCAATGTTATCTTCTGCTGGTGGCTGAATATTGGATCCGGGCACCAAAAAGACCAACCTTTACCAGTAAGAAAAACATCCAAATAGCTGAATAGCTCTAGTATGTAACAGGTAAGTGATATCCCAATGGGTATAACTTGGTGAATATATTCATCCTAGGAGAAAACCACTTACTCACAATTTTCCAAAAACAGCTTATGATTTTAAAAATAAAATTCTTAGTCTGAAAATGACCTGAGATAGACAAGTCATCCAAAGTTGTGCAAACTGACAAAAAGTTAGGATGCTTGACTGCTTGATATATCCTGGTTGAATGAATGAACTTAATGAAGTAAGGAGTGAAAGGAAAAACAAAAGAAAACCACAACAGAGTAAAGCATAAAAGTTATAATGGTTTGACTTAAAATCATCCAATAATATTAATAGTTTTAAAGCAGATTTGTGCGTGTTTTTGTCAGTGTTCTCCAGAGAAACAGAACCAACACAGAACTAGAACCAAGATAGACAGACAGATAGATTTATTATGAGGAATTGACTTACATAATTATGAGGCTGGTAAGTTCCACAATCTGCCATCTGCAAACAGAAGACCTAGGGAAGCCAGTGGTTAATTCCCATCCTAGTCTCAAGGCCTGAGAACCAGAGAAGCCAGTGGTATACATTCTAGTCCAAGAGCAGGAAAAGAAACCAATTTCCCAGCAGAAGCAGGCAGGCAACAAGGGGATGAGTCTTCTCACCCTCTGCTTTTTGTCCCATTCAGGACCTCAGCAGATCAGATGCTGTCCACCCCCATCCAGGAAGACAATCTACTTTACTGAGTCCACCAATTCAAATGCTAATCTCATCCAGAAGCATCTTCAGATACACACAGAAATAGTATTTAGCCTAAGCACCCCATGGCCAAAATTGACTATCACAAGTAGTACTTTACACCTTTAAAAGCAGACTCATGTTCTTTTCCATAAGAAAAAAATATGCAATTCTGCACATTGGATATTAGAGCTTTCCCATCTCAGAGATGAGAAAACCAGCTCAGAAAGGTTGTCCTCTTGTCCTTATGTCTTAATTATATGTTGGAATTACATCCCATTCTAGAAGTAATACCACCACAAATTAAAAACAATGTACTTTCCCAGAGGAATTGCATATTTCCAAATAAGATACAAAAATATAGGTGATAAAGAATCTTAAGCTTTTCCTAAAAGTTTGCTATGAATAGAAGTTTGTGCGAGACCTGTAAAGATGTCTGTATAAACTTATTGTATTGTCTTTGTCCCAGTCATCCCAAAAGGGGCTTCCTCCGTGGGTTAGTAGTAAAGAACCCACGTGCTAATGCAGGAGACAAAGGAGGTGCAGATATGATTCCTGGGTCAGGAAGACCCCCAGGAAAAGGAAATGACAACCCAATTCAATATTCTTGCCTAGAAAATCACACGGACAAAGGAGCCTGGCGGCAACCATCCATGGAATCACAAAGAGCTGAACACCTTAGCAAGTGAACAACAGATCATCTCCAGAACCAAAAATCTCAGGCTCCCAAACTTACACCAAGAAACCAAAACCATATATAATGGCTCTTTTATAATGCTGATGTGACTCTCTCCTAACAGAGCTCTAAATCCAAAAATGTAACAAGGTAGGTATATTTGTTTCCTAGGGTTTTCATAACAAATTAACGACAAACTCTGAGACTTAAAAACAATAGAAAATAATTCTCTCATAGTTCTGGAGGAGGCCAGAAGTCCAAAGTCAAGGTGTAAGTCTCTCTGAAGTTTCTAAGAAAGAAAAATTTCTTGACTTTTCCAACTTCCAATGGCTTCAGGCATTCCTTAGCTTATGACTGTATAACTCCAATCTCTGTCTCCATTTTCCCATAGCCTTCTCATCTTCCTATGTGTCTTTCTTCTATGTGTCTCTTATAAGGACACTTGTCATTGGGTTTAGAGTCCACGGTTTCTCTGGTGACTCAGACGATAAAGAATCTGCCTGCAATGCAGGAGACCTGGGTTCAACCTCTGGGTTAGGAAGCTCCCCTGGAGAAGGACATGGCAACGCACTCTAATATTCTTGCCTGGAGAATCCCCATGGACAGAGGAGCCTGGCGGACTACCATCCATGGGGTCGCAAATTTGAACACAACTGAGCAATTAAGCACAGCACAGGTAATCTCATCTTAAAATCCTAACAGTTACATCTGCAAAGACTGTTTTTCCAAATAAGATCACATTCTCAGATTCTACGGATTAGAATATGGCCACCATGTCTTTGGACAGGGAAGCCTGGCATGCTGCTGTTTATGGGGTCACAAAGAGTCAGACACAACTGAGCGACTGAACAAGAACAAAATATCTTTGGAGGATGATGCCATTCAACCTACCAAAGTCCACTGTCTAGTCCCCCAAAGTTCACAACTGTCTCATGTGCAAAGTACATTCTCATTATCCCAACATCCTCCAAAATCTTAACTCATTACAGCATCAACTCTTAAATCCATAATTTCATCAAAATATCATCAGCACAAAAGTCCCAAATCTTATCATTTATGTCAGGTATGGGTTAGAGACTGAGTCTGATCCATCCTGGAACAAAAGTTTCTTTTTTGTGGACATCTAAAACAAGGAAACAAGTTCCTTGCTTCCAAAATACAATGGTGTGATAGGCATAGATATTAGATATAGACAGGATAGACACTCCTATTCCAAAAGGGAGAAATTGGAAGGAATATTGGGGTCACCAGTTTCAGGTATGTTAGAAATACATAAAGGAAAATTCCATTAAGCTTCAAGGTCTATGAGTAATATTCTGTGTTTTAATGCTCTGCCTCTGAGACTCCATAGGTCTCTGTACAACCTGCAGGGGCTGCATCCTTGGAGTCATTATTACTTTTTCTTGAAGGGTAGCATATGTTTGCAGTAGCAGTGTCCTGCTTGAATAATTTTGGAAGCCCAACAGCTTTCTCATTTTGTTCTGCTGTTACCCCTTTCAGTCCAAGCAGGCAGTGTTTCTGCTGATATAACATTATCAAGAACCTTGTGGGTCTCCCTTATATGTCACAAGGGTCCACAGCATTAGACAAAAGAATCCCCCAGAAATATTTCCAGAATAACTCTATCCCTATTCCTGCCTTCTCCTAAGATAATTGAGTGGATTCATGAGTCACATGCCTAATTGATCCAGCAAGTGTTATCCAGCTTTACCCTTGGCCTTCTCTCCAGAACACACTTCCCTAATCAGTCTCCTAGTATTAACATCCTTTGAAATATAGATAGGCCAATAACCTCCCAAATCATCAAGCACTGCTTCCTTTTTGCTTAACAATTCCTTCCTCAATTTATCTCTTTCCTCCTGCATTTTACTAAGCAAAAAAAAAAAAAAAAAAGAAAGAAAAGAAAAAAGAAAAGAAAAACAGGTTGCCTCTTTAATACTTTGCTTGGAAATCTCTTCAGCAACCTATCCAATTTCATCATTTACAATTTCTGCTTTCTCCACAATTGTAGAACACAATGAAGCCAAGTTTTCTGCCACTATAACAATTCTTCCAGTTATACTTAAAATTCCTTCACCTTCCAATAATGTGTTCCTCTTTTCCTCCTGAATCCTAGTAAGAACTGCCTTTAACGTTCATGTTCCTCCCAACAGACTTTTTAAGGCAAACTTTTTGTGCTCAAATTTCTTTCAGCCTCTACCCATTACTCTATTGTTATATAAATGAGTCAGAGTTAGCCTCTGTATATTGGCCTCTGGGATATTTACTTCTTCAAGTTTCTACCATCAACTTCACCAGTGTCAAACTCAAATTTTCACACCCCCAGTTGTTTTAAACACACTCCAAACAAATGGATTTTTAGCCATGTAAAGTCCATCTGCTTTGCATGCCCCATAAACCTGCACACAACATCTGCTAGCGATAGTTAAGACAAACTTAAAGAGCTGTAAAGACCCTAAACTGCTGCGACCCTTCAAAACACAGAGACTCTCTGTTGGGCTAATGAGCAACATCACCTCTCACACCTTTCTCTCGGAATTCCCTTGTCATGCTACCTTTCTTGGTGGTAAAACAATTACAGTTTCCTGCTGTGAGAGATTCCACCTAATATGCAAATCCACCAAAGTGTTACCCAAATAAATCCTGTTTGTGGAACTACCACCTCATGGTCATATTTTCCCCCCCACCCCAAGATCAGCCTCTAAATATCTCAAAACCCCTAAAGTAGTGATAAGGATAGGATAGCCGTTTTCACATCTTTTGTTATATGTTACAGCAACACTCCACTTCTCAGGACTATAGTTCTGTCTTTTGGAGAACGTAACATAAATAAAAACAACAGTTTATATAACCTTTTGGGGGGCTTTCCTGGTGGATCAGTGGTGAAGAATCCGCTTGCCAAAGCAGGAGACTTGGGTTTGATCGCTGGGTCAGGAAGATTTCCTAGAAAAGAAAATGGCAACCCACTCCAGTATTGTTGCCTGGGAAATCCCATGGACAGAGGAGCCTGGTGGGCTACAGTCCAAGGGGTCACAAAAGAGTGGGACTTGACTTGGTGACTAAACATTTTCAGATTAACTTTTTTCACTCAGTGTAACGCCTTTGGGTATCATCCAAGTTTTTCTTTATATCAAGAGTTCATTCCTTTTTCTCTGAGTACTTTCCATTTTATGTATGTATGAAAGTGGTTTATTCATTCACCCAGTGAAAGACATTTTGGTTTTTTTTCCATATTGTGAATACAACTGTTATCAATGTTAGTGAATAAGATTTTGTGAATATCAGTTTCATTTCTTTAGGATAAACACTCAAAACAATGAGACTTCTGGGTCACATAAGTATGTGTTTAACTATTTTTAAAAGAACTATCAAACTTTTCAGAGTGACAGGATGATTTCATGTCCCCACAGTATTTTAGAGTTCTATTTCCTCTATCTCTGTTAGTTGCTAAGGACTAAATGTCTGTGTTTCTTTCAAAATTCATATGCTGAATCTGTAATCCCCAGTGTGAAGGTGTTTGGAGGTAGAGACTTTGGGAAGTAATCAGGTTGTGAGCCTATGTGTGCAGTTGTTCAATCCCGTCTGATTCTTCGCGACCCCGTGGACTGCAGCTGATCAGGCTCCTCCATCCATGGGATTTCCCAGGCAGAAAGAGTGAAGTGGGCTGCCATTTCCTCCTCCAGAGCTCTCTCTGACCTAGGGATCAAACTCATGTCTCCTGTGTCTCCTGCATTGGCAGGCAGATTCTCTACCACCAAGCCGCCAGAAAAGCCCTAGGTCTACTCTCTTAGAGTAGAGCCGTTATGAATGGGATTAGTGCCCACATAAGAAGAGACTGGATAAAAATGATCTCTCCTTCTGCTACATGAGAACACAGCAAGAAGGCAGTCATTTGCAAAACAGGAAAAGGGTTCTCATCAGAACCCAGCCATGTCAGGATCCTGATTTTGGATTTTCAGTCCCCAGAACTGTGAGAAATTCCTGTTGTCTAAGCCACCAGGTCTAGGGTATTCTGATAACAGCAGCCAAAGCAGACTAATACACTTGTACTTGGTATTATCAATATTCTTTTAAACTATTCAAATATTGAAAATCATTGTAGTTTTAATTTTCATATATGCAGTATCTAAAGATGTTGAACATCATTTCATGTCTTCATTGTGATTGATACATTCTGATGAGAGAGTATCTATTTAAACCCTTTACCCATATTTTAATTGAGCTCTTTATTTTCTTATGGTTGAGTTATACGGGTTCTTTTTCTATTTTGAATACAAGTCTTTTGTTAGATATATGATTTGCAAATGTGTTCGCCTGGCCTGAGCTTGTTTATCCATTCTCTTAACAAAGGCTTTCACAGAAAAGACGTTTTAAATTTTTATTAAGTCCAAGTTATTTTTTTTTCCTTTTCTCAGTCATGCTCTTGATATCATGACTAAGAACTCTTTGCCTAACCCCAAGTCATAAAGACTTACTTCTGTTTTCTTCTAAAAGTTCTATAAGATTTAGATTTTAGACTTAGATCTATGATCTATTTATTGTGCATTAATATTGGTGCAATAAGTGTGAGATTTTATTATTTTCTTTTGCTTTAGCATATGGATGTCCAATTGTTGCAATAACATTTTTTGAAAAATCTATTAATTTTCCATTTAATTATTTTTGCACCTTTGCCAAAAAACCTAAAATAAAAGCTGTATTTGTAGCTCTTTTTTATTATTTATTTCCTACATTGAGTATTGCAAACCATGAGTGAGATATATCTTTCCATCATTTAAATGTTCTTTAATTTCTTTAGTCAACACTTTTTAGTTTTCAGCATATAGGTCCTACACAATTTAGTTAGACTTATTCATTTCCCTCTTTTATCAGGAACTTTAGTAGTACAGAAAATATTTGGTATCTAATTATTCATTGTTAGTATATAGAATGATTGAGTTGTATGAGCTATTTGTATATTTTTGGATATGAACCCCTTATTGGTCTCATAATTTGCAAATATTTTCTCCCACTTCATAGGCTGTCTTTTTGATGGTTTCCTTTGCTGTACAAAAGCTTTTAAGTTCGATTAGGTCTCATTGGCTTTTATTTCTTTTGCCTTGGGAAACTGTCTAAGAAAATACTGCTACAATTTAAGTCAGAGAGTGTTCTGCCCACATCCTTTTCTAGAAGTTTTATGGTATCATGTCTTATATTTAGGTCTTCAAACCATTTTGAATTTACTTTTTTATATGGTGTGAGGGAGTGTTCTAATTTCATTAATTTGCATGTAGCTGTTCAGTGTTTCCAACACTGCTTGCTGAAAAGACTTTTTTTTTTCTCCATTGTATATTCTTGCCTCCTTTGTCATAAATTAATCGATAGTGTGTGTGTTTATTTCTGCGCTCTCTATTCTGTTCTACTGATCTCTATGTCTGCATTTAAACACTTTCAAGTGTTATTTTGAGTCATTGTTTAGTTGTATATAGTACTTCCAAATTATTCATCTTTGCATCTCACTCTTCACATTCTATTTTTCTATAATTGTTTCTCTCCATTAAAACAGTGACTTTTAATTTTGTATCAGACCTCACAAATTTTTAAACTCAGTGCCTAGGAAATTCAAGAATGTGGCTTTTTATTGTACTAATATGTAGTGTGAACACTCAAGATTCTGATATTAGTTATAATTTTATATAAAATTAGAAAAAAGAACATGCTTCTTTACCACTGTTTTTCATCATTTCACCTATGGGTTAGTTCAGGTATAGGAGGAGAGGATAGGGTTGGTAAAATCGGGAAGAGGAAAAGTTACTTCAGTCTGAAGTCCACACAGACTTTGAACTCAAGAAAATGTGTTAGTAGGATTTGCCGTTGCTGCGGGGTTGATTTCTTATGAAGTAGTCACTTTTTGCTGAATCTTGGCTGACTTTCTTGAAAGCAACAGTCAGCAAGTGACTAACCAGGTCTAGCAAGACTGAGGCCGACACAGGAAACCACAAAATGATGAGAGACCTAGGGATGCCCAGAGGAAGTCAATGGGGTGTACTCTCAAATTCTTCCAGGTCTTGGCTTACACAGCCTGCCAAGACCTCTGGAAATCAGTGCTAGTAGGAACTTGCAGCCAAAGGGCTCTGAGAGATGGCTCTTAAAAACTTGGATGGTTAGGTTTATTTAAAGCCTGTTAAGTTTCTACTTCCAGTTGGAATTGTGCTTCGAAAAGATGTTTGCAGAGAGAGTTCTCAGACAAACTTTGTGATGAATGATAATAGTTATATGCTGATTATTCTCCCCAAGATCCATTCTCCAGCCTTCTAGGCCTGGCTTGAGGTCCTCAAAAGCTGACCCATGTAGATCCAGCATCATGTTCCAGTACATTGCCAACTAGTTCCCAGCTGGGTTGGGCCAACAGAAGATATCAACATGAAATTGGAAGATGTGAGATGAGAAGGACTGGGGTGTTACATCCCTTCTCTCCCTGCTATATCATTGTCTCTCTGGCAGTAGGTTGTGCTCCTGAGCTCTCCTCCAAGGTTCCAGTCCTTACTGGGCTCTAGAAACTCTAATTCCTCTCCTAAGAGCTTCTTGCAGTGCTGTTTCTGTGTGTTTCATTATTTCATTTGTTCCCACAGCTGTGCCCACCTCTTTTTAAGTAATCTCTTCCTTTGATCCACTTAGGCTGAATTCTGATTCCTACTGGGTCCCTAACAATTACTACATTTTAAAACCCATCATTATTTCTAAGTCTCACCATAACCCTGCAAGGCTAATACATTATTAACCAATTTACAGATAAGGTGATGGTGGTGGTTTAGTCACTCAGTCCTGTCTGACTCTTTCAGACCCCATGGATTACAGGCTCCTCTGTCCATGGGATTCTCCAGGCAAGAATAGTATAATGAGTTGCCATTCCCTTCTCCAGGGGATCTTCTCGACCCAGGAATCGAACCCAGGTCTCCTGCATTGCAAGTAGATTCTTTACCAACTGAGCTACAAGGGAAGCGGTAGCAACAGATAAGGATATAGACTTAAACTGCAAAAATATCCAAAGTCACACATATAGTGAGTTAACAGAGTTGGGATTAACACTCTAGTCCTTCTAAAAGGAGTCATTTTCCTTGCTTCATTTAGGTTTGTAAACAAGTTAGTTCTATTTATATTTTTCCTCCCCAAACTAATTTTATTCAGATACAAGTCAGAGTTTATGTCTCTGTCTTATAAACATGTTGAGTAAGCTTGAGTCTTTATTTTGAAATAGAATTTAATGAAACTCACAAAGAAGTTGCTAAATTCAAGTACGGTATCCCTGACTGATCAGTTTTAATGACAATAATGAGAACAAAAACTTTTTATTTAAAATAATACAATAAAATGTGATAATCTGCTCTTGCCTCATGCTAGCATTAAGTCTTCTCTGCCCTGAGCTTTTTGCCAGACACCCTTGGTTGCAACTCACAACCATTCTCAATATCCTTATCTCTATCTTTTTACATTTTAAAGGTTGGTTCTCCCAGACTTTGCAAGTATCTGTGGCCAGGGAATAAACAAAAACCAAAAGTATTTCCTTGACATAAAAGGAAAGAACTACTTTTCTTTGCCCTTCCCTTTCTTAATGGTGTGATGCCTGGAATTATGGCAGTCATCTTGTGATCATGAGCCAGTATAAGAATGACCCAAATATTTCATAGTACTATTTACACTAAAAAGAGTATTATAATTTTATACACAATATGTATACATATTCAGTAACAAGCTGTTATACTCAACTTAAATACTGAGTTCCACAAGCCCTAAAGCCTCTGAGTTTTGTTGTTGTTTTATTAAATATGGAATGGACACAAAGAATATCTATAAAATATGTGCCTGACATTAAAAAAAAAACCAATATGCTGTCCACTTAAGTAAACACAACTCAGTCTATGAAGAAAAAAATCCTCAGAGGAAACTTCTATCCTGCATTTTACATTTATCCATCCCTGGCTGTTTTAAAAATTGCTTTCCCTTGTTCATCTCTATGCCCTTTGAAAAGCTAGAAATTGAAACATTTCCCCTTTTTTTTCACTTAAGTTGTTAATATATGCAACAGTTAGTCCCTAAACACACTTTACTTTTTCAAATGCAGTAAAGGTAGCCTGACAGACTCCCTTCCTCCTCAAATTACAAGGCAAAGACTTGGGTGGGACATTAAAAACAGGAAGGTGTTCCTTATAGCGGTGACCAGAAACCCTGAAGAGGGCAGAGAAGTGCATCTTTTCAGAGCTAGTTAGGGACACAGAGGTACAGACGGCGTGGGGACAGGGGTGGGGGGAGAGAGAGGAGAGAGGGTAGGGGAGAGAGAGTGGTCTTACAGGTAATGTGGGAGGGGTTTGATCGTTGTGTATTTTTAGAGGAGCAGCTCCAACTTTGAGATTTTGAAGGGCTTCCCCTGCCGCTCCCTCAGTGCATCTTAGGAAGGCAGACCCCTGCCCAAGCCTCCCTTCTGAGATCCTGCATATGCTTTGTTGCTAAATGACTCTTTGCCCCGTTATCTCCTCACGGGATACATCTGTTGGGTGCCTCGCGTCCTCAGCCCCGCTTTCATCTCTTCGTATCTCAACACACTGTTTCCTCCAGTCCTTGTGCCAGGGTGGAAGGGAGCCATCCCGCCCGGCCACGCTCTGGGATTGGCAGCGAATGAATGATTGGCAGCGGGCATCTCTGTCAGGGCTTTGGCATGCTGCGGAGTAGAAGCCCTGTGCTAATGAATGTCATCTACACCTACCAGATGTGCCACTGGGTGACATGCCAGATCTTTTACATAATGCCATTCTGCCGGACACGAGACAGCTGGGGGAGGGAGTGTCTTTTAATGCCTTGGGGTGGGAATGAGCATGGCTTCTTCTTTTTTTATTTTTTTTAATCCGGACTTCCCGCCACCACCCATACACCCAATCAGCTCCCCCTGCACTGAGCTAAAACCTATGGCTGAGGGCATCTCCCTCAGGGACAGCCCTGAAGCTGGAGGGCTGGAGTTCGTTGGCTCTCTCCCACGTTCGTCGCCTTTCCTCTTCCTTGAGTTTGCTCCCCGCCCCCATCCAAACTTAGGACAGAAGATTTTTTTTTAAGTTCCAGATATAAAAATATTGAAGCTGAAATACAAAAAAAGAGAGAGAGAGAGAGAAGAAATGACATTCCCTATCCCCCGCCCCCCTCCACGCTACGCTAAAAGTGCAAGAATGCGCTCCCCCACACCGCCACCCCCTTCTTTTTCCACCGTCCACCGGAAACTAGATGGCGTTTATCCCCAAGGATGGTATCCTGTCACTGTCTGTCCCACGTTCTGGCTGAAAAAGTTCTCTGGAGTGATGTGGAGGTGTCCAAAAATCCACGCCGTGTGGAGGGGACTGTTTCCTGGAGTGGGATGGACAAGGTGGGAGGAAAGGGAAATGAGAAAACCACTTCTGATGGGCAGCGGGTGTGTGAGCGCGTAGGAGAGTTTTGGTACCCACACGCCCCCCCCCCCCCCCCCCGCCTCAGCTCTCCACCCCGCGAGGGGGAGGGACTGCCACGCGGGTGCCTCGATCTTTCGCTAGACCTCCGGGTCGGGACTGCCCCGGGGTTCGGGGGGGGCCCGAAAGGGGGCAGGCCTCTGCTCCCCCTCCCCAGGGGCCAGACCCCCTCCCGCACATTTCCCATCACACCCCCAGGCCTCCGCTCCCACGCCGCTCGGACCCCGGCCTCTCGCGCGCCCCGGGCCCAGTCACCCGGCCCCTTCCCTGGCACCCGCACCCCCGCCCGCAGCCGAGGCTCCAGATGGCGGCTCCTCGCGCTCGGCTCGCGGCCCCCAGACGCCGCCCGGCAGCAGCCGCCGGTCGCTCCCTCCCTCCCAGCTGCTGCGGCGGCGGAGACCGCGACTGCTCGGCGAGGAGGGCGGGCTCCTCCGCCGGCTCGGCTTGGGGTAGGAGCCGGGCCGCCGAGGGGCGCGCCGGAGCCGTGCCCGCGGGGAAGGAGCCCCGCAGGCCCCAGGTGAGGAGCGCGCTGGGGAGGGCTCGGGAGGTGGGGGGGAGGGGGCCTGCCCGCCGCCCGGCACCCCCACACCGCCTCGTTCTCCCGACTTCCCTCCCCCGCAGCACCTCCGGGTGCCCGGCGCCTCGGGCCGAGCCGGCGCGGGACCCCAGCATCCGCGGGACCGCCGAGGTGAGCGCCGCGCAGCCGCCAGGAGGGGGCGCCCAGCACCCTGGAGCCCCTGCCCGAGGGCGGGCTCCGCCCGGACGTCCCGCCCCGACCCTGTCGAAGGCTGTCCCGGCCCGAGAGGTGCCCCCTTCTGCCGGAGAGCGGTAATGCCCACCAACTGCGACCACCCGCTTCCTCACTTTTCTCCGCTCTTCTCTATCGCTTCCTATTTGCCTCTCTTTCCCCCTCCCCCCCCTCGCTTGCCAGGTTCTCTTCCTTCTCCCTTCCTGCGCATCCTGCATCTTTCTTCTTTCCCGGTCCCTTCACCCGCGGGTTTGTTCCCCTCCTGGGGCGATGGGAAGGGGGATGTATTTAGTGCCTAGGCGCTAGCTCCCCTCCGCAGGTGCATCCTGGTGGGCCCCCCAAAGCAGCTCTGAGAATGGCGGTTCGAAAGGGTTGAGATCACCCTCTTCCTGACCTGGGTCCGTTGAGTCACTTGGGGAGGGGAGTGATGCGTTTGGGAGCAGCGCTTCCCCTGAACACAGACTTCGGAATTCTCTTTACTGGGCGGATGTGTGAAGTTCAGCGGCCTGGCACCGAGCCCTTTTCTCCCACCCTAGAGTCAGGACCCTTCGAGGGCATTTTCCCGTATAAGAGAGCCCGATAAGACTTTAAAGTCCGCCTCCCCGGGCAGTCCTCCCTGCGGTCTTCGGTAGAAATTGTGCTGGGATCAGGGTGGAGGGGGGAAGGCGCTAAAAGGTCTCGGTGCCTGGCGTCCCCTCTAATCCCCCCAGGGCTGGCGCGCGTGCCCACAGGCCCCCTGCCGGGCCCTGCGCGCGGCCGTCTGGCATTAGACCGCCGAGAGTGCGTCCCGTAAGCTCCCAGTACAAATCCCCTCGGAAATATTAATCACAACCACCAGAAAATGCAAAATGGGTGCCCGCTCCGTGTCTGTCTTTTAATCCCGAACGTAATTCTGCAAGGCAGCATCAGACAGGGACTCTATTAATCCCTTACACGAGCAAATGCAATCTCTGACCTACTAGACTTGTTTTCCTGCAATTTCACGAAGAGTTGGCCTCGCTTCGCCAGAGGAATACCCAAAGACAGACGGAAAACTGTGAGAGACTGGCGACGCGACATAGCATCGCAATAATGGGGGTGCATGTCAGTCCGGAGGTGCTCCTGCCGTAGAGTGCGATCGCCGGCCAGGAGCCCTGAAATTCCTGTAGGGGCAGTTGCGGAGTGGGCCGGGGTGGGGAAGGTCGAGTGAGCTAGGCGGCAGGCTCCAACCTAGGGGAGGTTGGAGCCTGAGAGGAAATCCAGTTCTCTTTCCTCCGAAACCTTCCGACACAACTGACCTCCTTTGGGGCTGACCCGTGGCGACGGCGCTAGGGCAGGCAGAGGGGGTCAGCTCGCTAGACGGAGGGGGTCAAGGTTTCAGCCCCTGAGGCCTGTTCCTCACACTTGAGATTTCCCTCTCCACCCTCCTGTCGTTCAATCAATCACGTTTCCCGTCTCCCGTTTTATTCAAAACCGTCTTCCAGTTCCCTCATAATCGTAATTTGCACCATTGCTTTTTATCTTTGATTAATTAGGAAATCGAAAAAGATAATGGAGGGTCGGGCCAATAAATTAGCCTCAGGAGCCGACGGCCGGACGTCTGGGACTGCTGTGTGGGTGGGCACCGTCGGCGGAGGCGGTGGGGGGCGGGGGGCCGAGGGCGCCGGCCGGAAAGGAAGGGGTTAAGCGAAGGCGCGCGGCGCCCGCCGAAGGGAGAGACCCGCTCAGAAACCTGCAAGTGGGCGCGAGCAAAGACTGCCCCGTAGTGAGTGCACAGTCTCCAGTGATGCTTAGCTTTTCCTGTTTGGGTCTAAAGAAGGAGAGAGGAGAAGACTGGGATGGGGTGAGGGCGGGACTCCTGTTTCTTCCAAAGACGCCTCCTTTCTAGCGGCAGAATTTGGTGTTTCAGATTAGGGTCTCTGTCTTCCGGAGATGGAAACTTAGATTTACTCTTGCATCCTTTCCTTCCCTCTCCATTTGCCTACTGGTCTGAGAGAGGATGGGAGGAAGGGAAGAAGGAAGGGAAGGAAAAGCGAACGATTGAGAAATTCTGTTATTAAGATCAAATCAGTCACTCCCTGGCCCCAGAGCAAAGCTCCTCACGCGGAACTGTTCCCTGCCCTCTCCCAGGCGCCGGGCGGGTTCCGGATCCTTCTTTTCGCCCTCCGCGAAATCGATCACGCCTCCCAGACAGCTGAACGGGGGCACTTTGCCACTCTTCACAGCTTCGCCCCAGCCTCTTTAGCTTTCAATTGAAAACCAATTAAAGGTTTCTATAAATCTGTTAGTGCCCCTTTTATCTGGAGACCCCTGATGCATGCGATATTGCCCTTTAGATGCCTCTTCCGTGTTTTGTTTTACAATTGTTGTATCAATATAATGCGGCCTTTCTTCTCCTGTCTCTATAGATACAGATACACAAGGCAAACCAAAGCTATTCAGTCTCCTCATTTGTCCGGCAGCCTAACACTGGTGCCCTTTCTCTGCGGCTGCTCTCCCTGCTTCGAGCAGCAGTTATGGTAGAAGCAGATGGCTACTGATTGGGGGAGCTTTGTGGCTCTAATACTGAATACTTTATGGAAAAGGACTTTAGCATGCTTCGTTGGGCAGAGGAACAAGGGGATGAGATTTATGGCCAGGAAAAATAAATCTTTTCTAAGTTGCAGCTCCTTCTCACCAGTTGTTGCCTTTGCCCTGGAATTGGAGGGAGGTTGGGGGATGAAACACTGAGGAAATGGTTTTATTTCATTTTATTCTCCTTTCTATTCCAACGCTTTTTAGTCAAGGTTTTAGAAGAGAGCAGAGGAAGAGCCAGAAGTTTATGAAATACCTTAGATAGCTGTTCCTGCATCAGTATTCTCTGCCCTTAAGAATAAACAGAAGGGTATGGGTCTTGAATGCTGTTTGGGGCCATGTTTCCCCCGATGGACTGTTTGTTCCTGGTACAGCATCATCCTCCATTATCCTACTATCTATGGAGAACAAAAAAGCATATCAGTGATCCCATCTGAAAAATCAGAGGACCCTGGTATTGAGAGAATGAGGCAAGTGATGAAGCATATGGTGATACAGTGTGCTTTCCTCCTCTGAAAGGGTCTGAGCCTTAAAGATGACTAAGGGATGCCTATGGATGTAAGGTCCTGGACTCTAAATTGAATTTTCAAGCTTTGGGGAATTTATAGATCCCATCCCTCCATTAAAGGCCTCATTCATCCCCAAGATAATTCACCCCTGTATCTTCCCCTCCCAGAAGCCAAAAACAGAATGTCACACAGAAATGCTCTTAGCATCCCTACTGGCAGCCAGGTGCAGAGAGATGGAAGCCAACCCCAATTCTGGGTCTCCTATTCCATTCCAGACAGACCCTTTGTCTCAATATTTGAAATGCCATTCTCTACTCAAGACACATTTGTTGAGCATCTTCCATGTTCTAAGTTCCTTTTCCCTGCCTTTCCTATTCTTTTACCTTGTCCCTAGAAACTGAAGAGGAAGAGCCAGAAGGAAAGGCATGTAGCTTTCAGAAGTGTCACCTAATTTACTGCCACAAGCTGCCTCTTCCCGGTTGTGTGAACTACCACCCAGCCTGGCCTCATGCACCTTTACATTGTTTCTCTCTGAAGAGGATAAAAAGATTAGGAGAACTAAGATTAAAAAACTCTATTTACCCAGCATTTCAAAGTGGCAGACACTGAGATGCTTTAACTAATTAACTGTTTAGGCTCTTACCATGTGCTAGACTAAATGCCCCCAACAGGCTTATCACCTTTAATTCTTACAACCCTTTGAGTTAAGGATTATCAACCCTAGTTCACAGATCCCCTTCCTTCACAGCAAACAGGAGAACAGAGAAGCTAACCCAAGCAACTGGGCCAGCTGGGTTCTGAACCCAGCTTGCTTTTACAATATTCATAGTGACTCTAAGATACCAACGGTGTTTCTGCTATTTTCCAGATGAGGAAATCAGACTTCAGAGAGGTTAAGTGTGTGCTCAAAGACACACAGCTAGTAGACTGCAGACCCGGGGTTCAAATCTAAGTGTTTAGGATCCCAAATTTTGGTCCAGTGGTTCCAGGACCCTTCAGAAGAAAGGGCCCACACTGACCTCTGTTACCTGTCCCTGCGCAGGCAGGAGGGTTCATGAGACTGTAGGCCTGGGGTAAAGGCACTTCCACTGCAGAGGCCCAAAAGCAGCAGGGATCCAGGCAAGGAGGCTTTGCCCCAAGCCCTGGCCTGGAACTAGGGGGCGCCGTGCGGCCCACAAGGCCCCGCGCAGACCGCGTGTGGACGTCGGGGGCGGGGCCAGGGTGCCACCACGTGGCTGAGGCCCGGCTGTAGTCCTGTCTGGCTGCTAGGAACGGTGGCGTGTGTAGGGGCGGTCCAGGAATGTCCACCCGGTCTCAGGGCCACCTGCTCCTGAGCCCCGCGGTTGCGCCTCAGCCCTTTGAGGAAGAGAAAGGGCCGCGTGGCTCCCAGACCCTGAGTCCCGGTCGGGGCCGGCGGCCGGGGCCTCAGGTTCCTCTGCCCCCCGGCTCTGGCATTCTGGCCAGGACACTTGAGGCGGTCAGCCCTGCGTTCCCAGGCTCATCACCCCACGGGTCGCGCTGCCCGGACTTGCCCGCGTTTCCAACGTGTGCCGCTGCCAGGTCTGAGGAAAAGACTCACGGCCGGGATGAGGGATAAAAGCCCAATCTCCCAGGATCCCGGCCGAAAAACCGCTCGTTCTACCGTAAAGTCTGTGTTTGGGCCCTTGCGGATCCCTAAACACCTGGACACAGCCCTCATACCTTCTTACTTTATCCTACAGGACGTCCTTCCTGTTAGAAACATCGAGAAATCCTCAGCCTTCACTGAGTGGCTTTGAAAGCGGAGGCATAGTACAATTCTTAAATTTTCTGAAAGGGAAGCCAAGGCAGTGTTACTATCAGTAAGAGGAGCCAGCACTGAAATAGGTATTTAATGTGTGTTAGGCATTGTTCCAGAGAAGGCAATGGCACCCCACTCCAGTACTCTTGCCTGGAAAATCCCATGGACGGAGGAGCCTGGTGGGCTGCAGTCCATGGGGAGTCGGACACGACTGAGCGACTTCACTTTCACTTTTCACTTTCATGCATTGGAGGAGGAAATGGCAACCTACTCCAGTATTCTTGCCTGGAGAATCCCAGGGACGGGGGAGCCTGGTGAGGTGCCGTCTATGGGGTTGCGCAGAGTCGGACACGACTGAAGCAACTTAGCAGCAGCAGCAGCAGGCATTGTTCTCTGCGCTTGCTAAATATCAACTCAGCCCTCACAGTAACTTCATAAAAAGAGCTGTCTTTATTACTCTTGATTCACAGAAGGCCTGAAGCACAGACGGGTTAAATTACCTGCCACGCGTCAGGGGCCAGGATTCCAACAGAGGTAGATAGTTGCTCTGATGGAGTCGTGGCCTAAACCTGAGTTGGTGGTGGTCCTTCTCGGGTCAGTTCTCTAGACGTCTGAGAAGAACGTTCCTTTATGAAGGCACTGAGACCTCTCTGGGACGGCCAAGGCTGAAATGAAACTAACTCCGGCTCTTGGAAGTAATCCCTTACCATCTGCTCAGCAACTGGCTTTCCAGAGCGCGCTCGCCCTCGTTTCCTCACTGAGTCGTCGCCGCGACCCCGGAGGCAGCTCTGGCCAGCCTTATTTCGCCCGAGGAGAAAATCCAAGGCTGGGAGCGGTCACGGGCAGCTCAGCTAGTGAAAGATCTGAACACAGACCGCAGGCCCTGGGAAAAGGGGATGGGGGCGCCGTGTGAGGACCAACCAGGGAGGCGTGGTGAGGGGGAGCTGCGGTACCCAGTGCTCCAGAAACCTTTCCACAGGGAAACTAGCCGCGTAGCAGGAGGCCAGAGTTGGCGCTAATTCCAGGCTTGCGGTAGGAGACTGGAGAACATGGAAAACTTGGAGGGGAGGGGGCTTAACTGCACTTTCCCCCTCCTTAGGCCAGGGCAGGTCTGTCCCCGCACTGGGAGCGCTGCGTGGCTTCTTCCTGCTCAATGTGGCCGGGCTTGCTAGCACTGCTTCTGAAAGAGTAACGCTGCACCAAAAGCTTGTCTGGTTCTGCCCAGTGTCACTCCAAATGTAATGGGAGTGTTGTCTGCCCTCTGTGGTACTGTCCGGGTAATGCTGTCTTTGGGTCCATCGTGAGGAAGCCTCCTTAGCCCACCAAGTTCATCTCTGTTATTTGGCTTTCTCTGCACTCTTAACTCTATGGCCCTTTGCTGAGACTTGCAGGCTGCTGAGGAGAATCCAGATATAAAGAATTGTCTTAGGCTAGCAAACATTTCCCTGCCTTGCCTTGAGGCCCAAATGTTGGGCCTAACTCAGCTGTGAGTGGCTTTAGGGATAGAAAAACTCATTCAGTCTCCCAGATGAGAAATGGAACCGGCTGCACTCTCAAAACACTGACTTTCCCCAGGACATTTTCAGAAGTTCAGAAGCTCCTTGGAAAAGTTAACTTCCTAGTGCCTCAGGTAAACTGACTCTAGGATGTAGATAACACTGTGAGGCACCTGATCACATACACTAGGTATATATAAAACATATTCTTCAGAACTCTTGTTTTGCTTCTCTGGGAGCAATTGCTTTCTTATATGATGTCACATATATTCTCAAAACCATCTTACATGAAAACATGTAACAAGAAGTGACTACTTTGCAGACATGCAGCCAAGAAAAACCTCTCCTTTCCCCTGCACGCACACACACACACACACACACACACACACACGACCATGTCTGATCAGGTATATTGTTCAGACATAATTGGATTCTAGGCCTTCAGGAAACTCAACACTCAGGTCTTTAAATTCAGTGTATTTATTCTTCTTAAGAATTTGTGAATTTTTTCCCACAATTCTGGATATTATTTATTTTTAAAGTATGGGTTTTCTTTAAAACTTTAGAGGACATTATGAATTATATCTTGGTTACCTTTATATGACATCACCAGAAGACTAGCAAATCAATGTGGAAGTTGGCTTTTCAGTAAGAAAGTATTAGTACAAGAGAACAAGTGTCAGTCCCCCTGCCTATCATTTTTGCCATTTTGTAATGTATATACAATATTGCTTATAGTAGTGATGATAGTACTATTATTGTTCGTGACCTACACTGATCGTTTTTTAGTGCTGATGAAAAAGCTCTAGGCCTTCCTTATACTATTTTCAGAGACATTCCCCCTGCGCTGCTAGATTAATACCCCCAGATTAAATTATGAAATACATGCAACTCATTTGAATTGAAATCATGAAAGATAATTTTCACTCAAACAATCCAATTTGCAAGATGACCAGGGAAGCAGTTTGTGTATGAGGACACAGTTTGTGAAAAAATTAAACTATTTCCAAGGCTCTAACAAAGTAATGTAAGTCGTCACTGTTGTGGTGAGTGATGGATATCTATTGCTCCTATCCTTTTCATTCTTTTTCTTTTTTGCCTCCCTTTTTGTTAGAGAAAATCAAGTGTCTCCTCGAGCTTCAGGAAAGTATGCCATGGACAGATTCCTAGCTAGAAAGTCCTGAGTGTGCATGCATTCTGACAAGACCCCCTTCCCAGGAGAGGAATGCTATATGCTCTTCAAAGGTTAGCTGTGATCAGGTGCCAGGGAGTCAAATCTGCCTAGTATGAACCCACTTTTTCAGTAAGCATCTCTTTTAACCTGGGGTCAAACTGGAGTCTTGTCTCTTGAGGCTTCTGCATTGGTAAAGTGGATTCTTTACCAACTGCACCACCTGGGAAGCCTAAATAAAGGGGAAAAGAGGTAGAAGTCAGGTGCTGAGTATTGGGATAATTCCTTTGTCTTGGCTGTGTAAAGAAATGTGATGTAGAGCTTCTCAACTTGGTGGCATTTCTAAGGCCTAGAGTCAGTCTTCTCAAAATCTGATGCTCCCGCCAATCTGAGACTGCTGGACACCCCTTGGTCCCTTGTCTATCTGGAAACCCTGACCCAGAGGTTAAGGAGGGGCTGACTATGGCCCTGTCTACATTTGCTTTCTCCTACCCTACTCCACCTTTAAGAAGGAAATGGCCACCCACTCCAGTATTCTTGCCTGGAAAATCCCATGGACAGAGGAATCTGGTGAGTGGCTACAGTCCATGGAGTCACAAAAGAGTCTGACACTACTTAGCAAGTAAGCAACAACCCTACTGCACCTACTAAGATATATTCAAGGACTGTATGTATGATTCTGGGGAGGACTTTGTAACCTGAGGATTAGATAGAATATTCCTTGCCAGATCTCTAGAGATTCACCTTGGAGGAGTATAAAATCTGGGAGAATGCAGGGGGCCAGGATACTGGATAGTAGATCTGGTTCACAGGTTACATTCACACAGGTGAGCATGAGGCGTTCATTTCAGGTCTATAGTAACCACTATAGATGCCTTCAGTATCACCACAGTTTCCTTGCTCTGCTGGAAGTCATTTTCAGAAGTCCTTTAAACCAGCTGACTACAACTTAGATCCAGGAGAGAAACTGAATTGCACAAAGGCTATCCAGCTCAAAGCTGAACTCCAACAGAAGGAAGGGCAAGTGGAACTTGAGATCCCTCAGAGAGAAGGTTTTATAGCTATAATGATGATTGCAGTTGTAGCAACAGGATTAAGAAGAAGAGGAAGAGCCTAAGAGAGAAAAATGTGAGTGAGGAGTAATGATCCCTGCAATTGGAAGCCTGGAGTCCCTCCTCACAGGCTACAAAATTATCCATCCTTTGAGTCTCTGGCTGTCCTAGAATGAGCCTAGGAAACATTAATTCATTTATAACCTATTGAATCTGCTATAACCCTTGGTGAGGAACAGACCCAGACTGATTTTGCCATGAATATCTATATAAAGCAAAGTGCCCCCTCCCCATTCCTGTAAACCTTTATCCAGTTCAGCCAATTGCCTCTTGCCTCTAACTTATCCCTTAGAAAGTTCTTCATCCTCCTTGGTAAGGCTAGGGCAGTGCAGTACCCCTCCATGAAGTTCCATAATCTGTCTCACCCAGTGTCCCCATAGCTCCTCCCAGATACCTCCCTGTAGGAAACTAATAAGCTTAGGAAAAAGTCTCCACCATCTATCTGCTTCTTTGGCATCATCTTGTCTCCCAGTGTGAAAATATATAATATTATATACCTATATATTTCAAACTAAGTCTTTACTGGTATAGTGCTTTGGAGATATGATTGGAGGGGTATGAGCCAGGACCTGGAAAGGGAGAGAGAAAGAAAAATATTGTGTTTCATTGTTATAAAGTAATAATCCTTCTGAGTGAGTTATTCTTGGAGACTTTACCTGCCTCCTATCATACAAGTTGAGATATTTGAGGCCCTCTTTCTCTACCCTGGGACATTTCCATTGTAACACTCTCAAGTATCAGATTTCCTTTCATACCCTTTCTCCACCCTCTCACTTAGGTCAGAAAAGGCACCACCTCAGGAATCATTCATCAACCTCTCTCCAGCCTTCTCTTCCAAAACAACGCTGCAGTTGTCTACACATGTATTTTCTGCCGTAACTCCAAGAAGCCTTGTTAAAGTGGGGCAAGGCAAAAATACCCTCACTCTTCATCGTCATCCCTCTAATCATTTAACTGGAAATAAAATCCCAAGGAAGAGAGCTCTAAATATATGCATAAACCCATGTTCCATGTGAATTAGATAAAAAGTATTGACCGAGATATATTTTTATAGTACTGTTTGAGGCTGAATAAATGCCTCAACCCTTCATTTAGTATCAGTGAATTCCAGTAAGTAATAATTCAGGATGATTTCAAAGTGGTTTATGCCCCACTTTAGCCCATAGATTTCTAGAGAAAGTAAGTTGTAGGTTTTCTTTACCTCCAATTAACAGTTTTCACTTAGGTCACTTATACTACCTAGCAAAATATGTTTTACTTAAAATGCTAGAAAACCCTCAAAGTAGGAATTTCAAACTTACTCTTACCTATATTTGTGGGGTTTGTTGTTGTTGTTGTGTGATTTATTTAATACATAAGACAAAGAGTTGGTTGGATTCATAAAATGTAGGAATTATTTTTTAATTTGGAGACTTTTATCTAAAATTAGTAGGGGAAGTCTAATTATGGGGCAAGATAAGTGAAACTGAGAGAATCAGATGGCTGATTCTCAATACATCTCTCTCCTCTTTGATGTATAGAATCTTAGTTATTTTCTAGCTTGACATTTGGAAAGCCAAGCTCCCTCACCCCCAATTTCAGTGCCAAAAACATTTATTATTTTATACAGATTAGAGTCTAGGTTTCAGTACCTCAAAGAAGACATAGACCAAGTGCCCTTTATATTTAAGAAAGGAAAGGCCAGGGAAAAGAAAAATGCCTTCTGCCATTTAGATTCTAAGGTTTTCCAGAATGCTTATATTCTGGGGTAGATCCTTTTATACTCACAATATGTAAGAAGATTTTTAAAAAGTGGTTTGCATGGATGGATGACTTTTCCTGGGAAAAGCAAACTTCCTATTCTCTTAAAAAACAAACAAAACAGTAAAAGAAGGCCCTTAGAGTGTTTGGTTCTACAGTTTAGGAATTAAGTTTGAAAACACTGCACTCCCCCACCCCCATTCCCCATCCCTTGCCACCCCCCCCCCAACACACACACTTGCTGTAGTTTCTTAGGGACCACAACCCTCTAATGGTTACTTCTTTATCTTAATTTGCTGTTGTTTACACCTTCTTCTTTCTCTGAATTCACTGAAGTGAATTCTTCAACACTGCAAGTTATTTTTCAGATGTTTGAGATAATTCTTTTGACATTTCTAATCCCATCACCCTTTCTTTAAACAAATGATGAGGGATGCTTTTGTGTGTGTGTGTGTGTGTGTGTGTGTGTGTGTGTGTGTGTGTGAATGAGATGAGGGGAGTAATGAATGGAGCATCCAGTTATAAGACAAATGGTGACTAAATAACTTTACAGATTTTTATATAGACACATATGAAAACTCTCAGCATTAAGCCTTGGTCATTACATGAGTTGCCCTTAGCCAAACTATTTTAAAGTGTGGATAAGTATAAGAGAAAAGATATGTTCAGATGGAAGGCAACTGCAGTTTGAGATTTCTTTGAAAAGTTGATAACTAACCTGAAAATTAAGGGCGAATTCTCCCTTTACTTCCTAGTATATGGAGATTTTGCAACCTTTCTTTCTCCAAGTCCCAGCTTAGGCAATGGGCCCTGTCTGATCAGAAGGATTCTGAATTTATGTGTGGGGGGCGGGGAGGGGGAGAGGGGGGAGCGCTGCGGCTGGCCAGGGCTGGATGAAAAGAGAGGGGAGGAGCGGGGGTGACAGGAAAACCCAGTGGGAAATTCCTCGCACTGTTTTTTAATTTCTCCTCTGCAGAATTCTCTCCAGGCCTCCTAGCACTTTGGGACCCGGGGTAAAGATGATCCGTGCCTGACTGCTTCACTGGGTTCCGGAGGGAGGTCTCAGAGCCTCAAAGCACACACCTTTTCCTTTTAAGCTGCTCTTCGCCAACCCCCAATCTACTTACCTTGTTTGAACACAGGATACAAACTAGGCTGTCTCCTCAAGTCCTGGCCACTTTAATCAGCTACTCGTCCGATTTATCCTAAAGCTAATGGATTGCCCTCTTCAATGTAGTGGTGGTGTGGCTGGGGCTGAAGGAGAAGGACTGTCTATACCACTCAAAAGGTCTTTCTTCCCTTAGGAGCAGAGAGAGTTGAATGTCGAAAAAGAACCCTGAGATCCCCCAGCGAAAATGTGTGGCGGAATCCTGCAGAAGGACTCCACTTTCAGGCCGTTAAAGACCTCCAGTCATTAGCATCAGCTGCTGCACTAAAGGAGCAAGCCAGCGCCTCTAAGTGGCTTAGCGCACAAACGAGGCTCCCGAGACGGCCTCGGCCTCTCCATCCACTCTTCCACCACCTGCTGGACGTGAAAAGCTCTCCGGAGCCCATCTCGGTAATAATTTTCACTTTTGACTCACCTTCCCCACCTTCGGGGGTCTTAGAATACCGGCCTCACCCGGCAGGGGACCCGCGTGGAGACTAGGCGGAACGCGCCAGGCTGAGGGCGGAAGCGCAGGAAGAGATTGTGTCCCACAATCTGGGTTTTCTTTCCCACCCATCTCCTCCTCACCCCTTCTCCCGCCCGGTACTTGTGTACTGGGGCAAAAGACCCCTGTAAATTCCCTTCGGAGGTCTGGCGGCGTCTCTACTCCATCTCCCTTACCTATCTCCGTGTTCAAGGAAGGACCGAGCCAAGTTCTCACCAAAGCGCATCCTTTTTGAGTCTTGCTCCTAAGGGCTTGGTAGTGTGAGCGCTCCTGGAGAGCGCTGGCGAGCGTTTGTCACCACCACCCCCCAGGCAACTAGCCGCGCGTATCAGCTGCGGCTGGAGGGGCTAATCCACAACCCCCCTTTCCCCTCCAGAGAACTCAGACTCGGGGGAAATGCGCGCGGGGTCCTTGCGCGCGCTGAGTGGACAGCCGTCTGCCAAGGGTTCTCCAGGTGCCAAGAGGAACGGGGAAAGGCCCTCTCCAGGTCTTTTTGGTACTTCCCTTTCCGACCCCCAAGCTGATCCCCGCCCCCAACCAGTCCCAGAGAGCCCAGGCTTTCGGAGGTGTGAGCCGGGCCGAGCTCCGAGAGGCGTTGCCACACGGAGAAAGCGCTCAGGGGCTGCGCGGGGCGCGGGCAGGCCGGCGAGACCGCTTCCAGGCAGGCGGCGCCGCCGGAGGGAGCGCCCAGCCCAGCAAAGAGTTAAAGGGAGGGGACGTGGGCTGTCACGCGTCATTGGGCAGATTATGTGCAGCAAACAAAAAGTGTGTGTCTGCGTGCCAGTCAGTCACTGCATCGGGCCCATCTGTACAACTCTCTCTCCTCTCTCCTCTCCCTACTCTCCCTGGTTCCTCCGCGTCTCTCCACCTCTCCTCCCTTTAGGCAGACCCTCCTTGACAGCAACACCAGCACCTCTCGACATGGAAATACACTGATACGCTAGGCAAAAGCAACACTCGTCCGCAACTCCCGGTTCCAGGTGGCCTCATTGGGGCGATTTGATCCTGACCTTATTCCTGGTAAGTCTCTGCCTCGATGGGGGTGGGGTGGGCGGGGGGAGGACGACAGGTTTGGTGGGGAGAGTGGAGAATTCTGTCCGTCTTCTCATTATCCAGAAGAGGGGGAGGAAATAATTGTGGAGGGGCTCGCTGCTGCCGACGGGGTTATACAAAGGGAGGGGCGGGTGGAAAGCACTTTGCCCAAGAAGAAGCCAGCGACTGGGGCGCGCGGCCGCCAGACAATGCCTGCCTACGGGGGAGGGCGAGCGGCCGGCGGCAGCGACGGCTTTCGGCGAGCCGGGCCGGCTCCGGGAGGATGCTCTGGGCGGCTGGGAACCCGGGCCTAGCGGAGGATGCAGAGCTGCGAAAGGTTGGGCGGCGAAGGCGACCGCGCGCGGGCGGCAGAGCCCAGGCTCTCGCCCAGCGCTTATTGTGAGCGGCGCGAGGCTCGTGGCGGCCGCCGCGGCGACGCGAACCCCTATTAGCGCGGCGTAGCGAGGAGCTTTTCACCGTATTGTTAGGTAGGACTGCATTTTAATGACTGCGTCCCTGCTGTTGCCCGAAGTGACGGGGCGACCTCTCGGCACAATGAGCCGTTTGTGTGAAAGAGACTTCTAAAAGGAAGAGAAAAATTGGGGCATAAAACGCTGAATTGAGGAAATTGAAAAGGAGAGAATAGAATTCCGTTGAAAAGGAGGTTCTGAGAGATGCTGAGATTTTTTTTTTAATGAATTTAAATGTGCAGTTGGAGATCAGATAGGCTACCTTGGGTGGGGTAAAATGCCCAGAGGTAAATGCTGTAGAATAATAAAGGGAGTTTCTACTTTATGGATATTTTCTCTGATTCCTGTCTGGCAGATACAGCCCATACTTGCTATTTGGAGGAGATAGCAGAATGAATGGAAAAGAGACTGGCCAAAGTTTCCTGCTGTTAGCTGTAAAAGGGAGGGGGAAAGCACTACCTTCTAATGACATTTGCAAGATTAATTGATTAATAGACATTAAGATAAAAATGGACTTTACCAATATTGTTCCAGAAAGAACAGGTTCTTAGGAAAAGAATTGGGTTTCCCTTTCCTGCTACTTACTGTACAAAATGTACTTAAATATCTGCCTATGGCAATGTTATTGGGGAAAAATCAACTTGGAGGAATCTTCTAATCAGGCAGCAAAAGTGAACAATGCAGTCAGTTCAAAGCTGCCTTAAAATTTCAATATGTTTTGTTTGTTTTTTGATGATAAGTCTTGTAGTGGGGGGGGGGGGTTTGTCCAGTGGCAAAGGAAGGAAAATGTGTCTTTATGACAGCTTAATAATAAGAGAGCCCACCGCCGGGGCATTACTTTCTGAATTGCTGCAGATTAAACAGCTGGAGAGCCTACTGAGGTCTACTCAAGCGGGGCTGCCCCCTCTTGCCCAGACAAGGTCCGATCTGGGGGAGCGAACATTCACCAGTCATTACACACGCAGTATTTCAGACAGGGGACACTTCAGTCCTGCTCTGTACCTGCTCACTTCATGAGGCACATGCGACTCTACCCACCGCCTTGTATAACAAGGTAACTGGGATTCACCCTCATCCATAAATAAGCATGTCGAGAAGAAAATAATTACCTCTGCTTGCTGCTTTTAATTAAAGCCTCGGAGGGACAGTGTTGGATTATGGTAATGAGCAGACACACGTCCCCTCTTGTCGGCTGCAGAGAAAGGTTAGCTGACACGGAATCAGTGGCCCTGACACCCCACTTGAAATCCATTCGCCATGCTCCGCCGTCTCTGCCTGCTCACTAGTGCTGCTCCCCTCTTTGGAAGAAAAATAAAATAAGATAAAACCAGCTCCCGGACACCCAACTCAATACACAAGAGTAAAAGAGAGAAGCTTTTCCCCAAAGGTTAGAAGTTTCTTTCAGTCTAGAAAGTCTATAAGCTAGCGAAAAAAAAATCCTTTTGTTCTCCACTTTTCTCCCCCTCCCCCCCCATCCTGTCTCATCCTCCCCCCAGGTAAGTCAAAAAACATCTCCTCTTTCCTAGCGCCGTTTGTCTTTCTTTCTAGCAGTCAGTCCACTCTGAGCTCCCCCATCACAATTCTCTTTACATTTTTAAAGGAAAAGAAAGTACTCTTCTTTGGCATCTTTGTCATATGCCAGATTTAATCTGCCATCGGCTTTATTTCTGAAATAAGATCGATGCAAAAACCAAGCAAATTCAAGAAAAATCTGTCTAGTAGTTGGAACATTCTGCCTGGGTTCAGAGAGGCAAAAGGAGGAAGGTAAATTCGCTTCAATTGTCCTATGTATCTGTCTCCAGTGGTGATGGAGGATTCGGGCATCCAGCGAGGCATCTGGGAGGGAGATGCCAAGGCTGTCCAGCAGTGTCTGACAGATATTTTTACCAGCGTTTACACCACCTGCGACATCCCTGAGAATGCTATATTCGGTCCCTGCGTCCTGAGCCACACTTCCTTGTACGACAGCATAGCTTTCATAGCTCTCAAGTCCACAGACAAGAGAACGGTCCCTTACATCTTCCGGGTAAGTCTTGGTTGATGTTCTGTAGGATATGAGGGTAATATCCTCTTAAAAACAGACTAAGAATCATTCTAATAACAACCTGAGATAGGTTCTACATGTAGAAAATGCAGTGATACATGCAATTCTATTTTACACACCAGAAATTAGAAAAGGAAAATTAAACTCCAGAGTATTGTCAGCTGATTTTGGGAAATAAGTGACAAAATTAGATTTTGAATGCCAGATATGTCTAAATCAATGCCTGGATTCTGGGCTTTCCTGGAGATGAACACCACTTCCTTAACTCTGTGGGAAATTTCACTAGGATTGAGGCTATTTGTAGGTTAAGTACTTCCTATAAGTACTTTTTTGTAAATATTAGGTGCATTCGCCTTCCAATCCCAGAGGCCTCCTGTCCCCTGGGATATTACTCTTTCTGGTTAAGCTAGCTAGTGTCTAGAGTTTGTATTTAAATAAAAGTGTTGGTGTTTTGACAATAAAACATCATTCCAGCCATATGTTTGAGTGTGAAAAGTCCTGTCACTTCCTATTCTTTCTTTACAAAGAACCATTAGTTTAAGTCAAAATAAAGAAGATGAGCAAAAGTCACAAAATAATTTTTAAAATCTAAGTGTGCTTTTCACTTCTAAAACAGACAAAATTCCACATACTTTTGCAATGTGGGATAATTTAGAAATCAGTTCTCAAGAGCTTAGCACTAATTTGAATTGTTTTTAAAAATTGCTAATTTGGTATTCATCCAATATGTAAAAAGACAGGACTCTCCTGGTGGTCCAGTGGTTAAGGCTCTGCCCTTCCAAAACAGGGGCACAGGTTTGACCCCTGGTTTGGCAACTAAGACCCCACTGCCCCTTTGGCTAAAACATACACACACAAGCCTGCGACTTAAATAATCTGTATAATTAATGCAGCTTGCCAGGTATGTTATTTTGCCTGCTGGCAGCAAACATGAGGATGGGTGTTAAGTTGAGTCAGGTTTTTGGAAACTTGATTTCAGATTCTTAGAGAAATAATAACAGCGGAAATGGCCCTGGCTCCTTTGGCTTCATTCCCTCACAAGAGTCTCCCTCCCTCATCCCCTTCCTTCTTGCATTCTTTCTCTTCTCTAAACTGTAGGTAGACACCTCAGCGGCGAATGGTTCCTCGGAAGGTCTCATGTGGCTGCGTCTGGTGCAATCAGCCAGAGATAAAGAAGAGCAGAACCTTGAAGCCTATATAAAAAACGGACAGCTGTTTTACCGCTCTCTCCGCAGGATTGCCAAAGATGAGGAGTTACTAGTTTGGTACGGGAAAGAACTGACCGAGTTACTCTTGCTCTGCCCCTCTAGATCCCACAGCAAAATGAATGGTAGGTTGGCTCAATCAAGACCTGTGTCCCGGCCCTTAGCTAGCGGAGGGGCGGAGGGTGGGGGCCGGCGGGGTCACTCTGGCGCCTGGGCGCGCCTTCCCTCCCTTGGGGTACCTTGTTGAGAGCTCCTGAGATATAATCTGGGGCAAAGCTGGGATAGCTAGGTGAGGATGAATCGGGACATGCTTGGCTTAATTCCTGCACTCTCCTCAAATCTGGAGGGAAAGTTAGACCGGGTCTTGTCCGATGTTCTTGTTTTCAGGCACTCAGACCCTGAGAGGTGAAAGTGGATTTGTGGAGGGGGTGATGGCAAACTGGCCTAGAGACGGTGCTGAGTAATCGTGTGTGTGTGTGTGTGTGTGTGTGTGTGTGTGTGTGTGTGTGTGTGCTGTTTGCTCACTAAGCAGGGTCATCCCCTTACACGTGCCTGGAGTGCAGCCAACGTTTCCAGTTTGAGTTCCCCTATGTAGCGCATCTGCGCTTCCGCTGCCCCAAGAGACTTCACGGCGCTGATCTGAGCCCCAGAGAGGAGCAAGGCGGCGGCGTGGGCACCAAGGATCACGGGGGCGGCGGCGGTGGCAAGGACCAGCAGCAGTCGCAGGAGGCACCCTTGGGTCCCGGCCCCAAGTTCTGCAAAGCCGGCCCGGTCCACCACTACCCAGCGCCCTCCCCCGAGAGCGGTAATCCGCCGACGGCTGGTGGCGGCAGCGGCGCGAAGCCGTCCACGGACTTTCACAACCTGGCGCGGGAGCTGGAGAACTCCGGGGGCGCCAGCAGCTGCTCCCCGGTGCGGAGCCTCGGCGGCGGCAGCAGCCACCAGGAGGCGGAGCTGAGTCCCGACGGCAACGCCGCAGGCGTGGGCAAAGGGAAGAGGAAGTTCCCGGAGGAGGCGGCCGAGGGCGGCGGTGCGGGGCTGGTGGGGGGCCGGGGCCGTTTCGCCGAGCGGGCCCTGCCCGCCTCCAAGGAGGACCTGGTGTGCACGCCGCAGCAGTACCGCAACTCGGGCAGCTACTTCAGCCTGGAGGAGAACGGCCGCCTCTTCGCGCCGCCCAGCCCAGAGACGGGAGAGGCGAAGCGCAGCGCCTTCGTGGAGGTGAAGAAGGCGCCCCGGGCGGCCGGGGGGCCGGAGGAGGCGGCCGCCGACGGCGGGGGCGCGGTCGCCGAGGAGCAGGACGCGGGCGGCGGCGGCGGCTCCTCCTCCACGCCCGTGGCCGCGTCCCCGGCCGGCACCGAGAAGCTGCTGGCCCCGCGGCCCGGAGGCGCGCTGCCCGGCCGGCTGGAGGGCGGCAGCCCGGCGCGGGGCAGCGCCTTCACCTCGGTGCCGCAGCTGGGTGGCGCGGGCGGCGGCGGCGCGGGGGGCGGTGCGGGCGCTGGGGGCGGTGCGGGTGGGGCGGGCGGCGGCCAGGGCGCAGCGGCGGACGAGCGCAAGAGCGCCTTCTCGCAGCCGGCGCGCTCCTTCTCGCAGCTGTCCCCGCTGGTGCTGGGCCAGAAGCTGGGCGCTCTCGAGCCGTGCCACCCCGGCGATGGGGTGGGCCCCACCAGACTGTACCCCGCCGCCTCCGACCCGCTGGCCGTGAAGCTCCAGGGAGCGGCGGAGCTGAACGGAGGTTGCGGGGCCCTGCCGAACGGCGGCGGCGCGGGCGGGCTGCCCAAGCAGAGCCCGTTCCTCTATGCCACCGCCTTCTGGCCCAAGAGCTCCGCCGCCGCGGCGGCCGCAGCAGCGGCGGCCGCGGGGCCCCTGCAGTTGCAGCTGCCGTCGGCGCTCACGCTGCTGCCGCCCTCGTTCACCTCGCTGTGTCTGCCGGCGCAGAACTGGTGCGCCAAGTGCAATGCCTCCTTCCGCATGACCTCCGACCTAGTGTACCACATGAGGTCGCATCACAAAAAGGAGTACGCCATGGAGCCCTTGGTGAAGCGGCGGCGGGAGGAGAAACTCAAGTGCCCCATTTGCAACGAGTCCTTCAGGGAGCGCCACCACCTCTCCAGGCACATGACCTCGCATAATTGACACAGAAAGGACCCCCGCCTTCTGCGCGCGCGCACGCACAGTCGAACCACCTGCAGGAACAAACACGCGAGGACATCCACCACCTCCTTGTGACCGGAAACATCACACCCAGAGACACTCGCACACACACAGGCACACACACGTGGTCTCCCCCAACCTTTACATCCAGATGTTTACCTGTGACCTACACCACACACACACACACACACACACACACACACACACGAGACAGGATGGTGGATTTTTGATCGGGTGGGTTGTTTGAAGGGTTTTCTTTTGAATGCACGCATTTTCACTTTCCCAAAAACAAAGGTACATTTTTTTAAATGTCATATATTGCAACATATTGATGCATTTGTCATACGTTTCTACTTAAATTATTAAGCACATACGGTTTAGATGTAATAATTATATGTAAGGGCAAAATTTATTTTAGATATAAAGTAAAGGAGGAGGGTGAGATGCTTCCTGCATTTCTTGATTACAGTTTGTGTTCTTACAAAAATAAGCAAAACAAATAAAAAGGAGGTAACCATTCAGTTTAAGTTTCCAGGGGGAAGTGCATGTATCATGAAATGATTATGGACTTCAATGAAGAATGTCATCATTATGTAAATATGTATTTCCTTTTAATACAAAGTGTAATTTTGTGCCAGTGAAATGGAGTCTGAATAGTTAAGTGTTTCTTTTATCCCTGGAAAGATTTATTAAACTTTATAGATTATCCGGGTATGTTGGATGCTTTGACAATAAATGACTATTTTCCTCAAAGCAATTATTGGGAAAGTGTTTTAAAATGTTTTTTGTAGCTAAAGGCTACACTTTTGAGTGCGTGCTCAGATGCTTAGTATTGTCTGACTCTTTGCAACCCTATGGTTCCTCTGTCCATGGGATTACACTTTGAGTAGATACCATATATTTTCATTGAGCCCCTGAAAAGAAGAAACTACAAAACAGAGGAATGATAAACCCTGCCCCACTTGTATTATTTACTCTAAGCCAATTTTGAGCCTAAAAGTGAGAAGACAAGGTGATTATTACTTGGGAAATCTTTATCTGGAAAGGGTTGCACTTCTTGATCAAAGCACAAGTAATTTAAACTAAGATGCCTGCCATGAAGCTAACCAGTGTCTGGGATGTCGACGTTCTTTTCAGCAGCAGGATAAGTAGTATCTTCACAAGTGGCCAAAGACAAATGATTTTCAGACCTGGATTAGGGACAATGGGTGAAAAGACCACTTTTGGTTCTTACTAGCGATGCTTGCATGGAAGGGTATCTTGTGCTCTAAGAACCCTGTGGTTTTCTGTCATTAATCATTAAGAGACCCTCGGGAGAGTTTCTCCAGAAACTAAGGTGAAATGACCATGGTAGTCTATGTATTGCAGGGCCCTCTAAAGTTCTGAACAGCTGCATGGCCTCTGGAAAAAACTAGCCCTGAAGCATTACAATGCAGACCTAATAAATTTCTTCTCCCTGCCCTTCCTCTTATGAAAAGTCCCTCTGTACTCTTCATATACTGATGATAGTTCTTCAATAGTGTACTTATGTAAATGTGTGTGGTATGTAGAAAGCAGTAGATCAAAACCAAGTGGTCCTTTAGGTCTCAGGGTAGTATGCACTTAATCCATGGGCATCTTCAGAGAAGTCATTCTACAGGTGCTCTGGTAACCAATACTACACTGGTTTATGCATCAAATGAGGTGTTCCTTCCCATTTTTAATTCTTGCACATCTTGCCAACCCTCCCCTCTGTCAGAAGGAGAGTATCTGTGAAAAGTTCTGAAATGTGAGACTTGTATAAGATCTTATTGCAGGCCTTCAGTGGCCTTCCCTAGAAGGATTTTAAAGACTTCATTATCTTAAGGGGACTACATAACAAGTTATAATTAGGTAAACAGAAACCAAGGGTAGGGCAGAGATGGATCCATAGTGTGACCACTGAGATTGGTGAAAAAACAGGTTGACTTCTTAAGATTACCCAAGTACTTTTTGTGCTACCTTTCTTTGAGACCTGCTCTCAGTTTTCCTAAGCAACAGTCTGATGATCTGAAACACTAATCCCCAGTAAGATGTGATGAGAAGAACAGTCCAAAATTCCTGTTCTGTTTCTGCTCTGCATGATTAGTATAACTTGCATCATTATTGTTGGTATCATTAATTTACTTGCATTTTGCTTTTCTTATCTGTGCAATGACTGAGACAGGTTCTGCTATCTTTAAAGTACTTCTAGCACTGGGGAGTTGTTTTTTCTAATGGGCTAATCAGGCTCCGATTAAATCTAAAGAAGACTTTCTAGAGAAAAAAGCAAGATTGGTTTGGAAGGCAAGAAATCAGAAAGATATTTGGGAACAAATAGAATGTGGGCCTCCAAGATCCTTAAATCACAACGCTTAAGAGGCTGACCAAACTATCCATCCCTAGAACACTAGTGGATCCCTAGAGCAAAAGTTTCTTAAAAACCAGCCAACCAACCACCAAGTCAACCAATCAAGGTTGCCTGGGGCCTAACTTTAAAAACAAAAACCCGATAACAAACAAAAAACCTTGAATGCTCCTTCATGTCTATCCCATCCTTCCAGAATCTTCCTTTCACTATGGTGGCTAGATTACCTGTTGGGTAGTCAAAGAAGAAGTTAAGTCTAAAGAAACAGTAAGCAAATACTGCTTCTTGAAAAGGACTTCTTCAGAGTCTAGAATCTTGTTGTTGTTTTTTAAGGATACTGTAGACACTTTTGAGCTTCTCCTGTGTTTTCTTTTGTATGGTAATCAATGTAAACACTCAATCAGGAAGAAAACTGAACCTTGGCTGAGCTAATGCCCAGGCGATCAGGTAGCTGAGTGAGTGGCAGACGCTTTAGGGCTGTGAAGTTTTACTGACCAATCTACCTAGGAGACTTTTTTGGGCGGGAAGCAGTAGGGGAAGGGTGCCCAGAGCTAGTTTTGCCTTCAGCCAAGGCAAACTGAGAAATGTTTTATTTTAATGTTGCATTTTCAAGCGTTTGGATGTATCAACTTTCTCGGATGAGACTTTCTAAAATTCCATAATCCCACCCATCTGCCAAACTAGCTGAGGTTGCTGGCTGAAGCCATAGGCGTAAATGTCTACACACAGCTGCGGGGGAAACAAGGTCATAGGGTCATGCAGGCTTGGAGTAGGCTGGTGCCGTGAAGTCCAGGCAGGTGGCCTGCGCTCCGAGTGCCTGCCAGGTCCTCCGGACTGGGCAAAAGGCAACTCAAGCGGCTGCCGCACTAGCATTTGCTGTGTCCCCAGTCAAGGGCAGATTGCTTGGAACTGGCCCGACTCTGGAATCTCCGAGCGCGCTCTCTGCGTGGATCGCGAACCCCTCTAGTCTTCTAGCTTTTGCGAGTAGGAGGGGAACGCGTCTATTTCCCAAGATGAGTTTCCAGGGTGTAGCCGAAGATCACCGGCGTGCGGGAACCGGAGGGCTGGGGAAAGAATGCACCAGTTCTCAGGCACTGGGGAGCCGAGACTGAAACCGGACCTACCGGGGATAGTTTCCAGGGTCCTGGGCCCACTTCTACGCTCTGCGGCTCTCTGAGGCCCAGGGTACCAGTGTAGCCGTCACACCGGCGCGCCAGCCAGCATAGACGTGTCGCCGCCGCCGGGCGCGGCGGGGGGATGGAGGGAGTGGGTCCAACAGGGTTGCGCGTTTCCCCCACACACCCCTGTCTGAACCGCCGCGTAGCATCCGCTTCTCGTCTTCTATTAAGTTCACCCTTCCTGCAGCTTGTCTCTTAGAATCACCCCAGCGCCGAAACCTGGAACACCCGGGACCACCCGTACCCAGAAAACGACCGGGAGGGGCAACCTCTCCTCCCGGATTCCGAGGGCCCCAAAAGCGGCCTCGCCTCGTGAGTCAGGGGTTTCTCCTCTCTTTCTCCACGCACTATCGGCCCAGACTCCCCCCCGACCAAGGACGGTGCAGCCGGCTCGAGTCCACGATCGGAGCGCCAGGCTAGGTGCGCTTGGCAAGGCACACGCGTCCGAGTCCGAAGCCTTCAGAGCTCGGCAGTGCGGAGACAGGGCACATAAGGGGACCGCCTAGGACCCAGCGAGGGACGGCAGGCAAGCGCGACGGCCAAGGATCCGCCCTGAGCTTTTAGACTTTCCTTCCTCCCCACGCCCCTCGCCCTCGCCCAATCCCGTGTGCTGGAATCAGTCTCGCCCATTCTTTGGTATCTCCCGTTTTCCCTTCCCTCCACCCCTCCATCACTTTCACGCTGTATTCCGTCTCTTAAGTACTTCTTAAGTACTGGAGATTTGAGATCATTCTTAGAGTTTTATTAGGAAACCTCTCCCCGCCTGATGATTCTCAACCATTCAGGCAACCGACTCCTGAGGCGGTTGCCCCAGCCCGAGGGGAGACTGCTCTGCCGATTGGATTGATTGAGACTTAAAGACTTCTGCACACCCTACCTTGGGGTCTGGGGAGTCAAAGAGATGAGCAAATGCCACCCCCCCCCCCCCCAAACAGACACTCCCTCCGCCCCCATATAGGAGCACACAGCCACGTGTGTCGCCTCCTGAAAAATTCCTCCTAGGAGAGGAAGCTGTCGTCTGATGTTCTTCTGTCCTTAAACTGATGTGCCTGTGTCCTTGTTTGGAAATGCTGTCTTTCCTTGAAGGTGTGAAAGTACCTCCAAGGGATGTCGAAAATTAAGCCTGCCCAGAAGCTGAACTGGGAATAGAGTGAGAAGCTGGGCTACTTCCTTCTAAATGTGTTTTGGCTGACAGGTGGGCCAGGAGCCTAGAATGTTGAGCCAGAAGCATCCCTGTTAGGCCAGTGGGCCTGAATGCCTGCTGAGTGTGACTGGGCTGGGTGGGCAGAAGGGGTGTTCTCAGCCTCTTGGCTTCACAGACCTATTCCTAAGGCAAATTTTACTTTTTTAAAAAACATTAAATTGGACTTAAAACTTTTTAGAAACATAGCTATTCTCCAGGGCAAGAGGATGAAGAAACTAAAGAGAAAGTTCTTTTTAAAATTTATTTTTTAAAACTCTCCAGGGCCAACAAAGGTCCGTATAGTCAAAGCTATGGTTTTTCCAGTAGTCATGTATGGATGTGAGAGTTGGACTATAAAGAAAGCTGAGCGCTGAAGAATTGATGCTTTTGAACTGTGGTGTTGGAGGACTCCTGAGAGTCCCTTGGACTGCAAGGAGATCCAACCAGTCCATCCTAAAGGAAATCAGTCCTGGGTGTTCATTGGAAGGACTGATGCTGAAGCTGAAACTCCAATACTTTGACCACCTGATGTGAAGAACTGACTCATTTGAAAAGACCTTGATGCTGGGAAAGATTGAAGGAGGGAGGAGAAGGGGACAACTGAGGATGAGATGGTTGGATGGCATCATTGACTCGGTGGACATGGGTTTGAGTCAACTCTGGGAGTCAGTGATGGACAGGGAGGCCTGGTGTGCCTGTGTGTCCATGGGGTCACAACGAGTCAGACACGACTGAGCGACTTAACTGAAGTGAACTGAGGGTCTGAGATCTGGTAAGCTGTTCTACTTGAGTAGCTAATCTGGTTATAATTGTTATTTACATATGCCTTTTCAGCAATTCCCAGGTGACACTAGTGATAAAGAACCCACCTACCAATGCAGGAGACATAAGAGGTGTGGGTTCAATCCCTGGGTCTAGAAGATCCCCTGAAGGAGGGAATGGCAACCCACTCCAGTATTCTTGCCTGGAGAATCCCATGGAAAGAGGAGCCTGGAGGGCTATAGTTCATAGGATTGCAAAGAGTCAGATACGACTAAAGCAACTTAGCATGCACATATGCATCTGTTGTCAAGTTGTGTGTGTATATTAGAATGTATGTGTGTGCATGTTTGCACACATAATATATTTTTACACTTACATATGTATATATTATGTACACACATGTGTATTATATATACAAATGTACATATCCATTTTGGTACACACATAGACACAGAACTGGTAGGCACTATTCTAAGTACATGTTGACTTGGTATAATTCTCACAACCTACTCAGGAGGAAGCCTAGTAAGGATTCCACTCCATCAAGTTTTAGAACTGTGTGGTCGATATGACTGTCGTCTAGGAACAGAAAGCTGAGATTCAATACCATAAAGTAATGGAAAGAATAGTGCCTCCTAAGGCAGAAAGCTTGCTTGGAATTCTGTGGCCTTTCCATCTATGCATCTCAGTTTGCTTTACTTGAGCTTGTGAATAATTCTACCTGTGAGCTTATCATATAGATGTGTCTTGAAAAGCAAATAAAATCATTCATGTAGAAGCTTTTCATACTATCACACATGATAGACTTCCCAGTTGGTGAAAGAAATGTACTTTAAGCCTCAACTTATCTTCCTCAGATGGTCAGGAACTTCTATAAGAAATCCTCAGGTACCTTCCTCTATAAGACGTCTTTTGTGGCCTTGACTTTCTTTAATGATCTTCACTCATTTTTAAGCAGAGGTGGGAGTAACAGCTGGTTTGATTTTGTGGATTTGTATTTAACTACTCAATGCTTCCTCCTTATGTCCTAACTTACAGAAGGGTCACTGAAAAAATATTCAAGAAGTAAAATCAAGCAAGCTTATAGATCCATCCAGGGGTATGTAGTTTTAATTATCTTAGTCAGAATGCTCTTAAATGGCAAGTACAATATGTTCCCAGTACTTAAAAGTTATGTGTAAGCAAAACACCAAGAGTGAAAACGACTGTAAGAGGAGGGCTAGCTATCATTTCCCGTGCTGTAGAAAAGATGAGCAAAATGCAAAACAGTAGCCCATTTCTCTTCCTGAGTACCATGTAACAAATGGCATCTTGCTTAGAAAGATGTCTTAAAAAAAAAAAAAAAGATGTCTTAGTGCTTAGTGAAGACAGCTCTTGGTCTGCAGATTATGGAGATCCATGAATGATACTAATCCATGAGTCAATATCTTGGAGGGGAACTCTGACTCCACCTCATGTTTTGGACTGATGCTGAAGCTGAAGCTCCAATACTTTGGCCACCTAATAAAAAGAGCTGACTCATTGGATATGAGGCCCTGATGCTGGGAAAGATTGAAGACAAGAGGAGAAGGGGATGACAGAGAATGAGATGGTTGGTTGGCATCACCAACTCAGTGGCCATGAGTCTGAGCAAACTCGAAACTGGTGAAAGACAGAGAAGCCTGGAGTGCTGCAGTCCATGGGGTCTCAAAGGGTCGGACGTGGCTTAGCAATTGAACAACAACTGACTCCAGCTTATGTTTTTCATTGCTTTTAAATATATTTTGAGCGAGAACGCATTATTTAATTGTGCACTTCCCCTCTGTTAAAATGGAGACTTGAAGGATAGATGCCTATGCTATCTTCTCTTTCTCAAATTCTCCAGGGAGTAAATTTTTCAAGGAAATATTAAGAGCCTTTGTAGACCAAGAATAGGAATGTGATTTGGAAGGAAAAAAACCACAGGAGAAGAGAGACTAAGTCTATCAGATCTTTGGCCCTTCATTTCTTTTCAGATGGCTAGCCACTGATTCCGAATTTCTTTTGTCCCCATCATTTTTTGTTTTTGCACTTTTTTTTTTTTCTGAAGAAAGGCAGGGATGTGGGTTTTAGGGGAGAAATCCATAAAACAGTCCCACACTTGAGCAACATCCCAGAGCACATCTGCTGTGGGGGTTGGAATCTGGAAAAATGTAGTGTGATTATACTTTTCTTCAGGGATTCATCTTGGTGGGGTGTGCCTGTGTTATACCATTGCTTGTAGAACTCAAAGTAGCTTTTTCTATGTTTAGTAATTTTTTGGTGAAGTGTGAAACTTTAAAAAAAAGCATTTGATGACTTTTCCCCCTCCCAAACAAGTGAATTACGATCTCTTTTCTCCCTGGCCAAATTTCACTGGGTCTTTGAAAAAGAAAAACAGCCAAACAGCGACACCCAGCCCCCAAAATGATGCAAATCATAGTTAGAAAAATCCGAGTATCCTTAGGCTCCTCTAGGTTCAAAGGTTCCAGTGTAGGAGCAGAATGAGGGTGGAGGGAAAGAAAAGGAAAGGAATATTCCTGCAGGGTCTCTCCTAGAAAGAGGAATCACTTGGACTTCTACATTAAAATATTTTGGAGATCACCAGCCCAGGTTGGATGCATGAGACAAGTGCTTGGGCCTGGTGCACTGGGAAGACCCAGAGGGATCAGGTGGAGAGGGAAGTGGGAGGGGGGACTGGGATGGGGAATACATGTAAATCCATGGCTAATTCATTTCAATGTATGACAAAACCCACTGCAATGTTGTATAGTAATTAGCCTCCAACTAATAAAAATAAATGGAAAAAAAATATTTTGGAGAAAGTGTAAGTTAAACTGTTTACCTTAACAGGGCTGGATAGAAGTCAATAGTGAATGCCATGAAGTTTATCTTCATGGACATTTAATCTGCTCTCTGAATTCCATCTCAGAACGGCTCATACTCAGTTGCTTTTGCCATTTGACTTTGTCAGATCTCCCTTCGCACTTTCCCCTCCAGCAAAGAGATGGTATAGAGAATTCCCATCAGTATGAATCAGTAGTAAGATAAAAAAGTTTGAATTTACTTGAAAGCATTTTCTTTTCCCCCATTTGCTTTTTGGGGCTTAATTTCTAATTTTGGAACAATCTAAGGAAAGATGAGGCATTGGTATGTAGAGGTACGCCCCTTCTTGGGGGTGATAATGCCTGAAACTGCTTTCAAATCAGAGATCTTTGATTCTGAGACTGCACTTGAAAGTGCTTATTAAGCCTCCAAACATGCATAAACTTAAAACCAGGGAGATATTTAGAAAACCTACCTTTCAAACATCTAACTCCATGCATAGTAAAGGGAATGGCAAGAAACTATCTCCGTGCATAGTAAAGGGGATGATATGGTATAAGACAAGTTTCATCAAGTTACATGATTGCCAGAAGCTCACATCTGAATTTCTTACATCTTTCCAATAGTCAAAATACATCTTCTTTGCTATTAAGCCAATTTTATAACAGCTCAAAAACAGGGACTTGGGACTGTGGGTAGCGCAACTCTCTCTCTTTTCAGGGATGGTGGCTTTTGTTTGAACACACTGCAGAAGAAGAAATTTAAATTTTAATAAGTACAGTTTCAGAGTCTTTGTCATATCAACTATTTATGACAGCCTACTCAGGGACCAATACTTTGGCCCCCAGATGTGAAGAACAGACTCACTGGAAAAGACCCTGATTCTGAGAAAGATTGAAGGCGGGAGGAAAAGGGGATGACAGATGATGAGATGGTTGGATGGCATCACCGACACGATGGACATGAGTTTGAGTAGGCCCCCAGAGTTGGTGATGGACAGGGAAGCCTGGTGTGCTACAGTCCTTGGAGTCACAAAGAGTTGGACATGATTGAGTGACTGAGCTGAACTGAACTGAATTCAGGGACCCAGGAGCATGGTCAACTGGAAAAATCAGGTAAGGATACTGAGAAAAAAGGGACCTCAGGTAACAACTTCAGTAATAACTTCAGACATTACAGAGACCCTAGAAAAAGAGATCTCTCTAAATCACATAGGTAGCTGTGAAAAATGCAGATTCTCAAACTCATCTCCAGAAATTGGGTAGATTTCATGAGAAGGGGCTGCAGAGGATGAAATGGTTAGATAGCATCATCAACTCAATGGACATGAATTTGAGCAAACTCCAGGAGATAGTGGAGGACAGAGGGACCAGGCCTGCTGCAGCCCATGGAGTTGCAAAGAGTTGGACCTGACTTAGTGGCTGAACAACAACAACAACAAACATGAGAATCTTGCATTTTAAATAATCATCAGGTAATTCTAGAGCAGGTGGTTCTGGATTCACACTTTGAGAAACACACTGCAGGGTTAGAACAGCAACAAGTCTTATAGAAACTTCAATTAAAACAGATGTGTCCTCCGTCTAGAAAGCTGATTTATCTCTGAAATACTGTTCATGGTGTTCTCAAGGCAAGAATACTGAAGTGGCTCGCCATTCCCTTCTCCAGTGGACCACATTTTGTGAGATGGAAATACCAGACCACCTGACCTGCCTCTTGAGAAATCTGTATGCAGGTCAGGAAGCAATGGTTAGAACTGGACATGAAACAACAGACTGGTTCCAAATAGGAAAAGGAGTACGCCAAGGTGGTATATTGTCATCCTGCTTATTTAACTTATATGTAGAGTACATCATGAGAAATGCTGGGCTGGATGAAGCATAAGCTGCAATCAAGATTTCAAGGAGAAATATCAATAACCTCAGATATGCAGATGACACCACCCTTATGGCAGAAAGTGAAGAAGAACTAAAGAGATTTTTGATGAAAGTGAATGAGGAGAGTGAAAGGTTTGCTTAAAACTCAACATTGAGAAAGCTACGATCATGGCATCTGGTCCCATCACTTCATGGCAAATAGATGGGGGAACAGTGGAAACAGTGACAGACTTTATTTTGGGGCGCTCCAAAATCACTGCAGATGGTGACTGTAGCCATGAAATTAAAAGATGCTTACTCCTTGGAAGGAAAGTTATGACCAACCTAGAAAGCATATTAAAAAGCAGAGACATTACTTTGCCAACAAAGGTCCGTCTAGTTAAAGCTATGGTTTTTCCAGTAGTCATGTATGGATGTGAGAGTTGGACTGTGAAGAAAGCTGAGCGCCGAAGAATTGATGGTTTTGAACTGTGGTGTTGGAGAAGACTCTTGAGAATCCCATGGACTGCAAGGAGATCCAACCAGTCCATCCTAAAGGAAATCAGTCCTGAATATTCATTGGAAGGACTGATGCTGAAGCTGAAACTCCAATACTTTGGCTACCTGATGCAAAGAACTGACTCATTTGAAAAGACCCTGATGCTGGGAAAGATTGAAGGTGGGAGCAGAAGGGGATGACAGAGGATGAGATGGTTGGATGGCATCACCAAGTCGATAGGCATGAGTTTGAGTCAACTCTGGGAGTCGGTGATGGACAGGGAGGCCTGGTGTGCTGCAGTCCATGGGGTCACAAAGAGTCAGACATGACTGAGCAATTGAACTGTACTGAAATACTGAGGCTAAACTGAATTATAGTGCTATAAATATACACTAAATTAAAAAACTCTTCAGTGATGTCTATCTTGGTTTCAGATCCATTTCAGATCCATTTCCACCCCCCCCCCCCCATTTCTGGTGTTTCATAACACGTCGACATTTTGTTGTTCTTTTCTCATTCAAGTCTGGTTATTCTGAACAGCAACAACAAAATATAAATGCGTAAGAGTTCATGCTAAGTCTCTTCAGCCGTGTCTGATTCTGTGCAACCCTGTTGACTGTAGCCCACCAGGCTCCTCTGTCTATGGGGTTTTCAAGGCAAGAATATTGGAGTGGGTTGCCATGTCCTCCTCCAGGGGATCTTCCTGAGCCAGGGATTGAACCCACATCTCTTACATCTCCTGCATTGGCAGGCAGGTTCTTTACTACTAGCGCCACCTTGGAAGCCCCTAAATGCACAAGAAAGCCTCTGTTAAACAAAATCTTCAAGCTGCATGTTTATGAAAAAAATTTAAATGTACTCGGATCATCACCTCCTGAGGGATTTGGTGCTTATTTTTTGGATTCTGATACATTAGATTGTCTAAAATCATGTCACAACTTATTTGTATATGCATGTCCACGGCCTCCACTAACTCATAGGCTGACACCAAGCTCCCGAGAGCTCTCTTTGCCCAGGGATTTTGGATGGGTTATAGCAACAGAATTGAAAATCTCTTGAGCTGCTGTTCCAGCTCACCGGTCAACAACTGCTGCTCGTCGGCCAGCCCATGACTGAAAAGAGACTGCTGTTCTCTGACGGCAAGTGATTCTAAGCCACCAACTCCTGCTGCTGCTGCTGCTCCCGGGATGGCAGTCTCCTCCACTGGCTTTGCGTCCCTGAATTGCCACCCAGGACTCAGGCCTACATCTGAGGAGGTGAGCCCAGCAGGGCCTGGCAGCAGGGTAGAAGGCTGTATTCACAGTAACCCATCAGTTCTGATGCTGCCCATTGTCCCTGAACACAATACAGGCTCCTGGAATGCCTTTTTCATGGAAATATCACTGCAATGATCCTATTGGGCTTCCAGATTTGTCAGGACACGCCTGAATTCAAGGGTAGATGCAGTCTAGGACTGGGACCAGAGCTGCAAGATCATTTAAACGTCCACACAGTGCTTCACCAACACAGAGAATCCAGCTTAAAAAATTGGATTAGGTTTCAAGAGATCTGACATCTAATTTCCTTCTGGTTCTGCCTTTCTCTAGCTGGGTTACCTTGGATGAACTAATTTCACGGAGCCTCAGCCCTTTGACCTGTAAGATGAGAGGGTGAAAACTAGGTCAGAGCTTCTCAGACTTCCAGGTTCATAATAATTCCTAACGCACTTGATAAATGGACTTGGCTCCATTTCTGGAGATTCAGAATGAAAGCAGCAATGGCCCTTTTAGAGGAATTTGCATGTTCATAAATCTATTGTGTGATTCTCTAACCACTTTTGGGAAATATTTGTCTAAAATCATCAGAATGTCTGGGTCTGGGACCAGACATTGGTGTGCTTTGAAAGTTCTTATGTCTGGCCAAAGTGAAGACGCAGTGAAGTAGATTATCTCTAAAATCCTTCCTTAGCTCTAGAACTCGGACTTCCAATCTAGGATTTTTGGTTCTACCACAACATCACAGTTTAGAAAATGGAGCATTCTGTGTGTACATTTACTAGTTGTTATGGTCTACATTGTCATCCCCCTGTGAAATGCATATGTTGAATTCCTAACCCTTAGTATCTCAGAACGTGCCTGTATTTTCAGATAAAGACTTTAAAGAGGTAACTGAAATAAAATAGGATCTTAGGGGTGGATTCTAACCCACCATGACTGGAGGCCTTGTATAAAGAGATTTAAACATACACAGCACAGAGGTTCAACTGTGTGAGGACCCAGGAGAAGACTGCTTTCTGTGAGCCATGGAAAGAAGCCTCAGAAGAGACCAATCCAGCCAACGTCTTGACCTTGGACTTCTAATTTCCAGAACTGTGAGAAAATAAATCTCCTCTAGTCTGTGGTATTTTGTTATGATAGCCTTCAAAAGCTAATATATATATATCCATATATTATTTATATATATATGTATATATATATATATCCATATATTATTTATATATACGTGTGTGTGTGTATATATATATATATATAAATGATATAAAGTCAAACAGTTTACTGAAAATTCTATGACTTTAAAGGAAATATTGGACTTCCCTGGTGGTCCAGTGGTAACGAATCCACCTACCAGTGCAGCTTCGATCCCTGGTTCAGGAAGATTCCACATGCCATGGGGCAACTAAGCCTGTTCGCCGTAACTGCCGGAACCATGCCATAGAGCCTGAGCCTGTGCTTTGCAAAAGAGAAGCCACAACAATGAGACGCCCATGTGCTGCAACTAGAGAAAGACCCTGTGCAGCAAAAAAGATCCGCACAGCCAAAAGTCAGTAAATAGCATTTTTTTAATTAAAGACAATAGTATTTGTCTTATTATTCATTCAGAACCAACTTATCTCTAGTGTGCATGTGTTAGTCGCTCAGTTGTGTCCAACTCTTTGCAATGCCATGGACTGTAGCCCACCAGGCTCCCCTGTCCACGGAATTCTCCAGGCAAGAATACTGGAGTGGGTTACCATTTCCTACCCAGATCTTCCTGACCCAGGGGTCGAACCTGCATCTCTTTTGTCTCCTGCATTGGCAGGTGGATCCTTTACCACTGAGTCACTGTGATTTAATGTGTATTTCTTTTCAAAGTCTTGATTGGAGATAGGCTATGGAAATAAGTATTATAGTTTAGAATACTATGACCTAATCTTGAAGATGTGTTTTAAGCAGGACTAGGAAAATGTTGTGCTTTTTGCTACTGATAATAAATAACCAACCCGATTTCAATGTAACATTAAATCACTACCAAATTTTTAATGTGGTCATATAAATTGAAGCTAAATTTTAATTAGAGCCTATGCGAAGCAAAATTTATTCATTTTATTTCTGGGTTTTATTAGACAACCCTGTCTATCCTAGTACATCCCAATTTCTTACCTCTCTTTCTTAGAATTTCTTTAAGTCTTCATTTCAGTTGGGTTAACTAAGAAAGAAAACTACTCCAAGAAGTATTTTCATCATATCCTGGAAAACACATTTAAACTGTAAAGAAAAAGATATATTGCCACCTAGTGGAAAATAAGCAGAATCACTGGCTTGTAATTTAGATTTTTAACTACAAAATTGTTAGTACAAGAAACGTTTTTAAATGTTTTTGGATCATAAATAATTCTGCTTTGTTAATGAAAGGATGTATTCCAAGTGTAGCTGCAATATAACTTCTGACTTATACTCTTTACCTTTATTTAGTTGCTACTTATGTGCTAAGTCACTTAGTCCTATTTGCGACCCCATGGACTGTAGCTCACCAGGCCTTATCCATGGGATTCTCCAGGCAAGAATACTGGAGTGGGTTGCTGTGGCCTCCTCCAGGGAATTTTCCTGACCCAGGGATTGAACCCCGGTCTCTTATGTCTCATATCCATATATTAAATGCTGAGTGGTAAAGCTGAACTTTATTTTTATCAACGATATTTAGCAAAAGTGACAGAAGCATTTACAGCTAAATATTAAAAACATTTACCACCCACAAAAGGTCAGTAATATAGTAAACAACCAGAGTGAATATAGCTGACTGAGCTTGGGCAGATCACAGCTCTGAACCGTGTCCTCATCTAAAAAAAAGTAAAGTTGAACGACATGATTTATAAGACATTTTCAATTCTAATATATTGAGGTTATATCTCTATAGCATGTATTTATAGTTTTAAGCTCAGGATCTTTTTAATAATTAGGACAGTGCCCAAACTTGGTTTAGAAAACAGTGTTAGTTAGTAAGTGCATGTCTTTGGAATAATGTTTCAGCACAGAACTGAAAGAAGCTTATTAATGGGAAGGAAGTTCCTATCTATTTATTTGGTTGCCAGGTTCCCCGGGGTTTTTTTCCGTAAGAGTAAAGTGACCTGGCTAATTTTAACTTCAGGAATTACAGTCTATCCAGCTAAGTTATCCTTGGAGCTTCTATTTGGATATAGCATCCTTTATTGTTTCCTGTCCTAAAGTTTTAGGAAGTTGCTAGTAAACTGATTTACTGTTGTTGACCTTTAATAAGCATGAAGACTTTCTTACCATAGGCCAAGGAAGACAAGGAGAGTTTAAAGATACTTCTCTTTTAATAGTCCTTGGTATGTCCCAAGAATGTCACAGTCCTTAACTGGTTAACCCTACTGTATGTATGCTCTCTGAAAAGGTCCTGTTTCAGGTGATGTAATTCAGGGAGCTTAAGTTATCAAATTGTTTTGGCTCGAATTGTTGGATATGATTTCTTGCTGTACAACATTAATGTAGAAAGTCTTTATCTTTCAACTGGGATGGACTTACTGTGCAAATGTCAATATCTCTATGGGAAATAAGGAAGCATGCTAACTTAGTAGGTGTAGCGAAATACTACAGATACGTAGTTTGCTATAATCATCCAACTTTTAAATATCTGTGAGAAATTGCATTTATATGAGAGTTAAGAAAATAGAAGACATAGGAGTGGTTGATAACAAACTTTTGTTTGCGGCTTCATCCAGAGATAAGGCAGTCAGGAATGCTAATTATATTATTTCTAGTATTTCCCTTCTCTCTCTCTCAGTAGTCACTCAGTTGTGTCCAATTTTTTGTGACCCCCCCTCCCCCCATACTTAAGGCCACCAGGCTTCTCTGTCCGTGAAATTCTCAGGCAAGAATACCAGAGTGGATTGCCATTCCCTTCTCCAGGGGGATCTTCCCAACCCAGGGATTGAACCCAGGTCTCCTGCATGATGGGCAGATTCTTTACCATCTGAGCCACCAGGGGAGCTCCAGTAAGTTCCCTTATTTCTCCCTTTTTCTGTCCTACCCTCACCCCCTGAAAAGAGGAAAGAAAGGAAAAAAAAAGAGAGAGAGAGAAATGGCCAATTTTCTAGAGTAAACTTATTCTAATAAAGGCTCAGAAAGTTGCTTCTGACAGTTGAAGAGAACAGAGAAGACATCTAGGGTCTCATTTCTTTCTTCCTAGAAACCTTTTGTAATAATTGATTATTAGGTGCATATTGTGGTATTTGTTGCCCATCCATTCTATTTTCAAACAAGCGACACTGAAGAAAAATGATGTTCTCAGTCTCAAATAGGCAGCTAGAAACTATGTGCCTTCTTAGAATATGTAACTTTCTCCTCTATTGTTTATTTCTACACCGATAACCAGATTCCACACGTTTCAGAGGTAAAAAATTTCAGTTAACAGTGTGAAATACTATTTATTCTATCAGATTATACGGCTGCTTCACATCACTTTCATCGTCAATGTCACCAGCCTATTATATCGCGTCAAATTTCTCAATTAGAAAGGCAGTTTCAGCACTAGAATATGAGAAAGGGGTACTGCATGCTTGAAACAACAGTTGTACGTGACGAGGACAAATTAAAGGTCATGACACATGTCATTCGGGAAGCAATTTCTACAGGTTTGGGGAGAAACTCAGATTGATCTACGACTTAAATTTCAACATAATTTATCTGTTCCTTGAACAGATACATCTGTCAACTAATTACCATTATTGTTCTCTTTAAGATGGCATTTTCCCCTGCATTGTACTAGAACAGTGTAATGATGATATGACTTCCTCTCTAGCAATCTAGACTTTCTTGGTGGCTCAGAGGGTAAAGAATCTGCCTGCAATGTGGGAGACCTGGGTTCGATCCCTGGGTTGGGAAGATCCCCTGGAGGATGGTAACCTATTCTCCACTCCCCTGGAGAATCCCCATGGACAGAGGAGCCTGGTGGGCTACAGTCCATGGGGTCTCAAAGAGTCGGACACTACTGAGCGACTAAGCACAACAGCTAGTAATCTATTATTAAAACATTTCATTTCATCTAAAGAAGGCATCCTAAGTACAGACCCATGGAATGGGTACTTTGTAAGGTAACTTTGTTTTGACTGCCTTGATTTTTTTCTTTTTATTATCCAAATGCACTTTCATTTGACACACATTCCAGGGAAGCTGAATTTAAAAAGTCAAAGGTTTTTGTCATAATAAATGAAAAGAAATTTCTGAAGTCATACATGTGAAATTCCAGGCATTTTCGAAGGCTTCTAATAGAAAGCAGTTTTAAGATAATGACATAATTTGGAAATATTGCTCACACTTAAAATTCTGAGTGTCAAGATAGAAACATGTCCCAGAAATATAGGCAAAACTGACAATGATCCTTTCTGATAAAATATTGGTCTGCCTAGGTATAAGATGTTTTATTAACCTTCAGCTCTATTATATACATTTACACATGTGCATGATAATAAGCTTATTTATATTCAACCAAACATCCATTTGGCAAGCAGCCTAGAGTACTCTAGTGTTGAAGAGTCAAACAAATGCCTGAGAGATTCAAAGTCTTTGTTCCTTTTTCAGCACCGCAAGTCAGAACAGTTGTTTGTCCTCTTGTTGCTGTGCTCTGAAAAGCATATTAATTGACAGGCTACACAAGCTGCCTAAACGGCTTTCTCTACCTTAGAGGTGGAGGCTTCCTTCGGTGCTCGAATCTGCTATCTTTTACAACTCTGTCTGATTACATCTGGTAGACAGGGTACATGAAGAACTGTGGATGGAGGTTCTTAACACTGTACCGGAGGCAGTGACCAAAACCATCCCAAAGAAAAAGAAAGGCAAGAAGTAAAGTGGTTGCCTGTGGAAGCTTTACAAATAGCTGAGGAAAGAAGAGAAGCAAAGGGCAAAGGAGAAAAGGGAGGATATACTCAACTGAATGCAGAGTTCCAGAGAATAGCAAGGGGGAATAAAAAGGCCTTCTTAAGTGAACAATGCAAAGAAATAGAGGAAAACAATAAACTGGGAAAGGCTAGAGATCTCTTCAAGAAAATTGGAGATATCAAGGGAATATTTCATGCAAGAATGGACATAATAATGGATGGAAGCAGTACGAACCTAACAGAAGCAGAAGAGATTATGAAGAGGTGGCAAGAATACATGGAAGAGCTATGCAAGAAAGGTCTTAATGGCCTGGATAACCATGATGGTGTGGCCACTCACTTAGAGCCGGATATCCTCGAGTGTGAAGTCAAGTGGGTCTTAGGAAGCATCACTGCGAACAAAGCTAGTAGAGGTAATGGAATTGCAGCTGAGCTATTTAAAATCCTAAAAGACGATGCTGTTAAAGTGCTGCACTCAGTATGCCAGCAAATTTGGAAAACTCAGCAAGGTCCACAAGACTGAAAAAGGTCAGTTTTCATTCCAATACCAAAGAAAGGCCATGTCAAATAATGTTCAAACTATTGTACAACCACACTCATTTCACATGCTAGCAAGGTAATGCTCAAAATTCTTCAAGCAAGGCTTCAATAGCACTTGAACCAAGAACTTCCAGATGTACATACTGGGTTTAGAAAAGGCAGAGGGACCAGAGATCAAATTGCCAACATTCATTGGATCATGGAGAAAGCAAGGGAATTCCAGAAAAATATCTTCTTCTGCTTCATTGATTACATCAAAGCCTTTGACTGTGTGGATCAAAAGAAACTGGAAAATTCTTAAAAAGATGCGGTTATTGGATTGCCTTAACTGTCTTGTGAGAAACCTGTATGTGAATCAAGAAGCAACAGTTAGAACTAGACATGGAACAACTGACTGGTTCAAAATTGGGAAAGGAGTACGTCAAAGCTGTATATTGTCACCCTGCTTATTTAACTTATATGCAGAGTACATCATGCAAAATGCCAGACTGGATGACTCACAGCTGGAATCAAGATTACTGGGAGAAATATCAACCTCAGATATGTCGATGATACCTCTCTAATGGCGGAAAATGAAGAGGAACTAAAGAGCCTCTTGATGAAGGTGAAAGAGCAGAATAAAAAAGCTGGCTTGAAACTCAGTATTCAAAAACCTAAGATCACGACATCTGGTCCCATCACTTCATGGCAAATTGAAGGGGAAAAAGTGGAAGTGATGACAAATTTCATTTTCTTGGCTCCAAAATCACTGTGGATGCTGACTCTGGCCATGAAATTCAAAGACTTTTTGGAAGGAAAGCTATGACAAACCTAGACAGCATATTAAAAAGCAGATATATTACTTTGCTGACAAAGGTCTGTAGAGTCAAAGGTATGGTTTTTCCAGTAGTCATGTATGGACGTGAAAGCTGGACCATAAAGAAGGCTGAGTGCTAAAGAATTGATGCATTTGAATTGTGGTGCTGGAGAAGAAGACTCTTGAGAGTCCCTTGAACTACAAGGAGATGGAAGCAGTCAATCTGAAAGGAAATTAACCCTGAATATTCATCTGAAGGACTGATACTGAAGCTGATGTTACAATACTTTGGCCACTTGATGGGAAGAGCTGACTTTTTGGAAAAGACCCTGAAACTGGGAAAGATTGAAGACAAAAGGAGAAGGGGGTGACAGAGTATGATGGTTAACTAGCATCACCGACTTAATAGACATGAATTTGAGCAAACTCTGGGAGACAGTGGAGGACAGAGGAGTCTGGTGTGCTGCAGTCCATGTGGTTGCAAAGAGTCGGACGCAACTTAATGACTGAACAACAACATTCAGTTGTTGGAATTACTGATGACCACTGCCTCTCTTTGCTTTTCTAGATTTTCTTACTCCAGAAAAAGATATTGGAGTCAGAAAGACCATGGCACTGTTACAAGAGTTACTACTCTTGGTAGTGTTCTGTGCAGTGTGTATTGTTGGTAAGCTGCCTTACTTTTCTGAACATCAGTTTTCTTCCCTGTAAACTGAACATTGAAAACCATATAATGTAAAGATTGGAAATGAAGTTTGGAAGTCTAAGAGCATAACAATGATTATTTTCATAACTCCATTTTCTGTGTCTTCATGAGTTTTCTATTTCCTTGGGGTTTATCAACTTCATAAATGGCTTTCTCCTTTTTTGTGAATGAAGGGAAGAATCTTTGGTACTCTGTACAAAGAAGACGATGGGAAACTATGGGAAACTGGGAAGTTATGACAAACCTAGACAGCATATTAAAAAAACATTTTTTTCCCCCTACAGCAAAGCTTAGATAGTTTAACATAAGAATTTGTACAATAATTTTTAAAAAATCTTTGGCCTAGGTGGCCTCTTGCACCCTAAATATGCTGCAGTCACCAGTGTTTGGGGGAGATCATTGGTCTTCAAGAACCATGAGCTGACAGCATTTCAACACAGCAAGTTTTCCAAATTGCAGCTTGTAGTGCACATGACAATGAGTGAAGTCCTGAATAATACAGAGGAGGATGCCTAATTTAGATAATCTACTCTATTAAAAAAAAAATTCACAGATACCCATCAGTTACTACTTTAAGGTTCTAATAATGTCTTAATCTGAGAAACAAAGGCTTCACAAAACATGAGCTTACTGGGATTAAAAAGCATTTTTTAATATGAGATTTCCTGGGGGACAGATCATTTCTTGAGAATTGTAGGTGGGAAACTAAGACAAATAAATGGGAGTCTGAACTATGGACTCCTCCACAGGACAGAGTAGGTTCCTTATCTCCCTTCAGCATCTTCTGTAACAATCCACTCCCTCAAGTCTCCTCTGGAAGCTCACCACTCCAGAGAGCTGCCTTCCCTGGTGGTCTGGTGGAGCCCAGGAATGCTGGCCTTTAGGGCGCACCGGCCAGACCTGTTTGCTCACTCAAGTTTAGAGTGAGCAGCCTGGGAGGTCCTGATAAGCTGGCTTCTTAAGCATGTAAGGTAGGTTCTGAGCACTTGAACAGGCCGGTGAGACAAATTGTCAAGTGATCCCTAGGAAGTCTGTATTAAAAAAAAAAAGAACAAAAGCATGAATTTGATTAGCATACTATCCTATTAGAGCCCTAAAGGATGATTCTACTTAGAACACTTTCAAATCTCTTATGTTTAACCTTGGAGAAGAATTACCCTATCTATCTCTTTAAATAGTGTTTCAGGACTCTCTCTCTCTCTTTTTTTTTTCCTCCTAAATTACCTGAATGCTAGAAAAATTTAAACCAAGAAGGATGAAAAACTGGTGGTCCTGCAGTTTTCATTCTAAGGGAATTGACTAAGAAGAAAAACAAAACACGAACAGTAGATGAAAGTAATACTATGCTCACACACTCATTTCATATTAATATTTCTCAGAATGGGTCTGGGGCTGCTAGAAGAGATTTTCCCATTACTGAAATCTTATTTTTCCCATAAAACTATGTTATATTAGTTGAAAAAGACCTGTAAAGTTTTCTTTCTGAAAATCTCTTCACCTTAAGATGATTACTGATTCATAACTTATCAGAACTTAATTTTAATTCATTTTAACTCTAATAAAAAATTATGCTTTTCTGGGTTAGAAAGTAAAATGATCATTCTGGGAATTTTCAGTGCTCTTTGGAACTGGTACAAGACTTCTGCGTTTACTTGGAAATATGGTTTCTGAACATATTTCCTTTTATATTTGAGAAACTTCATCTAAACTATTTTTGCTCTTTGAAAAAAAAAGTGATTCTCTTCTTTCTTTTAATAGTAATATCTTTAGAGTGATTTTAAAAGAGAAATCTCATCTTTACTTTTACTATTTTTATCACCCTACTGTAAGTCAACATCTTGTTTCCAATTTGTGCTTTTTAAGAAATTTCCTTCAAGATCCTGAAGTCAGGAAACAACTGGGGATGGTTTGTGGCATTTATTCTTCAGAGGTTCTAGGCCCCTGTAGAGGACCCACCCTATTTTTTTTTTCTTGGTGTACAGTTGATTTACAATGTTGTGTTAATTTCTGCTGTACAACAAAGTAAGTCAGTTATACATATATAATTATTTTTCATATTTTTCCATTATGAAAAATATTTTTATTTTTAATAAAAATATTTATTAAAATAATTTTAATTTTAATAAATTAAAATAAATATTTTAATAAAATATTTAATGTTTTTATTATAGGATATTGAATATAGTTCCCTGTGCTATACAGCATAGGACATTGTTGCTTGCCCATCCTGTATATACTAGTTTTCATCTGCTAATCCCAAATTGTAGCTCCATCCATCCCCTACATCCCTCTCCCTTGACAACCACCAGTCTATTCTCTACGTCTGTGAGTCTGTGTCTATTTCATAGATAAGTTCATTTGTGTCATATTTTAGATTCCATGTATAAGTGATATCGTATTTGTTGTTCTATTTCTGACTTGCCTCACTTAGTGTGATAGTCGCTATCTAGCCCTGTCCGGGTTGTTGCTAGTGGCGTTATTTCATTCTTTTTTATGGATCAGCCTTATTAGAAACCAGCATGTGCTGTGGGTCAGGTTTGTTGGTGTGCCGTTGGCTGGCAAAGTGGGAGGGGAAAGAAGTGAAGCACTGGGTCCACAGAAACCAGTGCTGATGAGAGCCTGTCCCCTCACTTCTCATGGATCTAAACTGTGTCCTGCCCAACTAGAAATGCATTTTGGTCAATAAAAACTATTCCATGTGTGAAACGTACATTTTAAAGTTTATTTTAAATATATTAGATGGTATCAGGAGAATTTGTGAACTCCTTTTGAAATAATGATTTTCAGATTTTTCAAACCATCAAAATAAATATGTTATGCTACTAAATGTCTTTTTAAAATATGTTATCCAGATCTATGTCCTCAGCAATTTATATTTATAACAAAACCATTTTTTAAAAAAAATGGAGTCAGGTTTATACATGAAGCTAAGAGTCCACTAGAGGTCACTTTTTCAACTTATTTCCCTTAAAAATGGAAAAATTTAGCTGTGATTCCTGCCACTGAATCTTTTTTACATGTCTTTGTTTTCCATATTGGAATTTTTGACTCCTCCCAGAAAAAATTTCTATATTTCAAACATTTTTTTCCCCGGGAATCTTTCTGAGACTGATAGGTTCTTATGTTTTAAGCATATTTTCCATTGTGACATTTTAAATGCTTAGACATAGATATCTAAGTCTATATTAATTTTTGATTATTGAAATATCTCTATTTGAACACTAGTATCCAGAACACGGTGACTATTTCATGAAGTTTTCATGGATTTTACAATGCTGTATTAGTGTGACTTCCCTGGAGGCTCAGTGGTAAAGAATCTGCCTGCCGCTGCAGGAGACTCGGGTTTGATACCTGTTCTGGGAAGATCGCCTGGAGAAAGAAATGGCAACTCACTCCAGTATTCTTGCCTGGGAAATCCCATGGACAGAGGAGCCTGGCGGAGTATAGTCTGTGGGGTTGCCAAGAGTCAGACATGACTTAGTGGCTGAACAATAACATTAGTGTGAAAGAAGCAGACTAACTGCAATTACATGACTAGTACCACTACTTATGCATAAAAAGTAATCTTACAAACATATCTTTGTATATATACAATCTTGGGTATCTTCCACTAAACCATCTGGCATAAAGTTATAATTTTCTGGCCTCCCAGTTCAATAAATGTCCTCTCCATAACTATATTGATTTTAAAACATTTTCAGTTATTAAAATTTACCCCAGATCAGCAGTTTTTAAACTCAGAAATAATGCAGTGCAGTATCTCACTTCTCTGTAAAATGAAGACATTTAAAGGGATATCATGTACAGAGATTTGTTCTTACCTTCCAAAAGACGGTCTCAGTATCATTCAGTAAACACTCATTTATGTAAATGATTCCTTTAACAACAAAGATCCCTTTAGCATAATTTTTACCAATGTTGAAAATATTTTATAGAAGAAAATATTTGATATCTGAAAAAAAAGTTAAAATCAGTCTACATGTACTACTTGATTTTGATAGTATTATGTTAGTTTATTTTCATACATGAATATAATACATGGATAATTTCTCCATGTTAAATATTGAAATATTACAGAAAATAGCTATACTCCAAACCTTCCCAAAGGTATGCCACTTTATATGTATTCTTCTCTGATGTAGGTCTTGTAATAAAGTTACATTCAAATGTTTCAAACACCTGTTAATAGAATATATACCTATATTTTGCTTTAGATACGCATGTTTTAAAGATAAATATAAGATGCAACAAACTGTTCTGTCATTTATATACTTGATTTTGATTCAATAATAGATGTTGGAATTATTTACAAGTTGGTTCCTATAAATCTCACTCATTCTTTTGATTTACAGCGTAAAGGCTTTGAGAATGACTATAGTTGAAACGCTGGGCTGGAAGAAGCACAAGCTGGAATCAGGATTGCTGGGAGAAATATCAATAACCTCAGATATGCAGATGACACCACCCTTATGGCAGAAAGTGAAGAGGAACTAAAAAGCCTCTTGATGAAAGTGAAAGAGGAGAGTGAAAAAGTTGGCTTAAAGCTCAACAGTCAGAAAACTAAGATCATGGCATCTGGTCCCATCACTTCATGGGAAATAGATGGAGAAACTGTGGAAGCAGTGTCAGACTTTATTTCTGGGGGCTCCAAAATCACTGCAGATGGTGATTGCAGTGATGAAATTAAAAGACAGTTATTCCTTGGAAGGAAAGTTATGACCAACCTAGACAGCATACTAAAAAGCAGAGACTTTACTTTGCCATCAAAGGTCAATTTAGTCAAGGCTATGGTTTTTCCAGTGATCATGTATGGATGTGAGAGTTGGACTGTGAAGAAAGCTGAGCGCTAAAGAATTGATGGTTTTGAACTGTGGTGTTGGAGAAGACTCTTGAGAGTCCCTTGGACTTGCAAGAAGATCCAACCAGTCCATCCTAAAGGAGATCAGTCCTGGGTGTTCATTGGAAGGACTGATGCTAAAGCTGAAACTCCAATACTTTGGCCACCTTATGCAAAGAGTTGACTCATTGGAAACGACCCTGATGCTGGGAGGGATTGGGGGCAGGAGGAGAAGGGGATGACAGAGGATGAGATGGCTGGATGGCATCACCGACTCAATGGACATGAGTTTGAGTAAACTCCGGGAGTTGGTGAGTGACAGGGAGGCCTGGGGTGCTGCGATTCATGGGGTTGCAAAGAGTCAGACACGACTGAGCGACTGAACTGAACTGAACTGATAGTTGAATTCCCCATTTTCCTAGAGAAGTCCAGTTCATTTCCTTTTTTCTCTTAGAAACAGTATGTGTGTGTGTGTGTGTTGTGTGTGTGTGTGTATCCTCCTATATGTGGTCAAGCATTCCTCTCCACTGGATTCTATGCAGAGAATGGCTAGGTCATAGGGAAGAGGCATTGAACACATTAACTGATACTCCAAATGGCTCTTCTCCCAGGGTCTCACCAATGCCTCTCAACTAGTAACAACTGGAGAAGAGCGGACTCCCCACACTGAAGCCAACATTCATTATGTATCTTTAAACTTTTTTGTCATTTCTATGGTGTCTCATGTCTGAAATTGCATTTGCCTAGTTATTAGTATTATTTGCATTCACCCCCTATCTGTTCCTTGAGTGAGCATTTGTATTTCCTCTTTTGTGAATTTCTTATTTGTATTTTTTGCCCATTTTTCTACTTTATCATTTGCTTTTTCTTTCTAATCTCTAGTAGATTTTATGTATTTTGAATACTAAGTGCTTCCTAGGTGAAAGTGAAAGTGTTAGTTGCTCAGTCATGTCTGACTCTTTGTGACTTCATAGAATGTAGCCTACCAGTCTCCTCTGTCCATGGAATTCTCTAAAGAAAAATATTGGGATGGGTAGCCATTCCCTTTTCCGGGGGATCATCCCCACCCAGGGATCAAACCCATGTCTCCTGCATGGTAGGCAGATTCGTTACCCTCTGAGCCACCAAGGAAGCCTTGTTATATTTATGCAAGTACATTTTTCCAGTTCATTTCTTGACTTTTAACTTTATAATTTCCCTGTTGTAAAAAATGTTTAATTTTTATGCTGTCAGTTTACCAATTCTTTCTCTTGTAGCTTTAATTTTGGTAGCTTGGTTAAGAGGCTCACTCCAGGATTTCCTTGGTGGTCCAGTGGTTAAGAGTTCACCTGCCAATGCAGGGGACACAGGTTCAATCCCTGGTCCAGGAGGATTCCACTTGTCACAGGGCAACCAAGCCTGTGTGCCACAACTACTGAGCCCCTGGGCCCTGGAGCCTTGCTCCTCAACAGCAGAAGCCACTGCAAGGAGAAACCCACACCCTGCAATTAGAGAGTAGTCCCTGCTTGCCACAACTAGAGAAAATCCTCACACAGCAGTGAAGAACCAGCACAGCCAAAAATAAATCAAAATTTAAAAGACCACTTCTACTCTCCAAACAAATATATAGTTCATCCAACTATCTTATGTCTTATATTTTCATCGAATTCTCATATAGTTTTATTGTTATAATTGTCTTCAAATTTCATGAGGATTAGGTTTATGTGTGAGGCACAGATCTCATTTCACTCTTTTTCCCAAATGGATGGTGAATATTCTTTATACCCTTTGATGTGTAGTTAACATCTTCTCATTGATTTCAAGTGTTATGATAATGTAAATTTCCTAACTTTCACAGAATTATTTCTGGGCACTTCACTATTAATTTATCATTATTAACGGATACTTGTACACCACCACATTTTTAAAAATAGCACACATTTTGCTATCTGGTATATCAAACCCTTTTTTCTTCCTTAAAAATGGCAAAATTAGTAACAAAGTTATTTCACTATTTCACTGATTTACTCTTTCACATTAATTTTTTTGTTACTCTTAAATATTTATCTATTTCTTTGACTGCTCTGGGTCTTCATTGTGATGTGTAGGAAAACAGACACGTTTTCCTTTTTTTCTTTTAAAGAAATTTATTTATTTATTTGGTTGTGGCATGTGAAAGCTAGTTCCCTGACTAGGGATCGAACCCAGGCTCCCTGTACTGAGAGAATGGAGTCTTAGCCACTGCATCATCAGGGAAGTCCCTCACATTAATTTTAGAATTAGCTTGTGAATGTTACTGAAAAATCCTATTGAAAGTGAGAATTAAACTGAATTCACATGTTAATTCTGGGGCAAAATGGTATGTACAGTCTTCTTGTCAGTGAATATATGTATCTGAAATTTTTAGGTCATAATGTGCTCTTCAGTTAATGCATTTTCCTAACACGACTGGTCTTACCAGGTTTATTCACAGTCATGCTACAGTTATTGATATTGTGAATTAAATTTTTTATTCTTTCACCATTTCTCATGATTGCTTGTGTAAAAGAAAGCTAATTTTTGAAGACCTGATCTGGTGTCTCTCTACCTAAAAGGATTAATTCTAAATATTAATTCTAATAGTTTGTCAGGTGACCCAGTTAGATGATTTTTCCATCAGTAAGAACTAAAGAGCCTCTTGATGAAGATGAAAAAGGAGAGTGAAAAAGTTGGCTTAAAGCTCAACATTCAGAAAGCTAATATCATGGCATCCGGTCCCATCACTTCATGGCAAATAGATGGGGAAACAGTTGAAACAGTGGCTGACTATTTTTCTGGGTTCCAAAATCACTGCAGATGGCGACTGCAGCCATGAAATTAAAAGATGTTTACTCCTTAGAAGGATAGTTATGACCAACCTAGACAGCATATTAAAAAGCAGAGACATTACTTTGTCAACAAAGTCTAGTCAAGGCTATGGTTTTTCCAGTGGTCATGTATGGATGTGAGAGTTGGACTATAAAGAAAGCTGAGCACCAAAGAATTGATGGTTTCGAACTGTGGTGTTGGAGAAGACTCTTGAGAGTCCCTTGGACTGCAGGGAGATCCAATCAGTCCATCCTAAAGAAAATCAGTCCTGAATATTCATTGGAAGGACTGATGCTGAAGTTGAAACTCCAATACTTTGGCCACCTGATGCAAAGAGCCGACTCATTGGAAAAGACCCTGATGCTGGGAAAGATTGAGGGCAGGAGGAGAAGGGGACAACAGAGAATGAAGTGGTTGGATGGCATCACCGACTCAATGGACATGGGTTTGGGTGAACTCTGGGAGTGCCGTGGTTCATAGGGTCACAAAGAGTCAGACACGACTGAGCAACTGAACTGAACTGAACTGAATCATATCATCATTCAATGATGACAGTTTTGTTTCTTCTTTTCAAAGATATATCCCTCATTTGTTTTTCTGGCTTATTGCATAAGCTAGGATCTTGAAAATGTTGAATTGAAGGAATATTGAGCATATATATGTTCTATTGGCTTTACTGAGAAAAATTTTAGTATGTCATTATTATGATTTTGCTAAAATTTTTGACAGTCACTCTTTATTAAGTTAGGGAACATTATGTTAGTGTTTTATTTGTATATAAAATATCATTCTTGTTAAACAGGGTAATTACTATTTTGAAAGTGTTAAACTATAATGGATTATTTTGTTGCTCAGTGCTCCAAATAAACTGCATATAATATGAATTAGTCTACTTGACATCTAATGTGAGTGAAGCTGGAGCTTATCCTAGAAAATTCAGAAGCAGCTAAACACTTTGATCTGAACTTTAAGTTTTCTATCAGTAGAAATTCTAGTCAAAGCTATGGTTTTTCCAGTAGTCATGTATGGATGTGAGAGTTGGACTATGAAGAAAACTAAGCACTGAAGAATTGATGCTTTTGAACTGTGGTGTTGGAGAAGACTCTTGAGAGTCCCTTGGACAGTAAGGAGATCAAACCAGTCCATCCTAAAGGAAACCAGTCCTGAATATTCATTGGAAGAACTGATGCTGAAGCTGAAACTCCAGTACTTTGGCCACCTGATGTGAAGAACTGACTCATTGGAAAAGACCCTGATGCTGGGAAAGATTGAAGGTGGGAGGAGAAGGGGATGACAGAGGATGAGATGGTTGGATGGCATCACCAGCTCTATGGACATGAGTTTGAGTAAGCCCAGGAGTTGGTGATGGACAGGACAGGCCTGGTGTTCTGCAGTCCATGGGGTCGCAAAGAGTTGGAAACAACTGAGCGACTGAACTGAACTGAACTGAAGGCTGCTTGTCAGAGAAGTCTGAAGCCAAAGATATAAAGAATGCACCACTGGTGTGGATTAAAATATAAAATACAACACAGTTTTAAACTACATAGTAATTACTTTGTCCAGTTTTTCCAAAGAACACTGAGGCTTAAAACTAACCAACTATTAGGTACCCCTCTATTAGTCTTGACATTGTTATAATGAATATTTCCAACTAATGATAGTATAGGGAGTCTGTGATTTATTCAACAAACATTTAAAGAATGCTCATTTTTTGCCAGGCATAGAAGATGAATACTGAAAGTTAGAGGAACGTTATACTTCTGAAAATCTGAGTCGATTCAATTGGCATTGAATTCATATTCTAGAAGTAAAGTGTCATATTCTAGAATTAAAAACAGACATCCAAACTTAAACATTTATCCATGGTGTACCACAACAGTTCTGAAAATTCAGATATCCCCAGGATACTCGCGGAAAGTCCATCATGTCAATACAACGTCATATAATATCAGTCTCTGAGTGTTTCAGAGTCTCTAGGTGGCATGCTATCAGAATGGACTGAATGTAGATAGGAAAGTCCACTTCTCTTTTAATTCACATAGTAAAGAGATTTACAGAAATATAAGACAACGCTTCTCTTCCCACTAAATTAGTTTTGACCCAAGGAAATATTATTATTCTTCATAAAATATATTTAA